>NC_142948.1:37915708-37948208 GCF_046866305.1 Octopus bimaculoides | reverse complement strand
GATGAAGAGCTCCAGCTCATTGGATCCTGTCAAACCACTGAACCCATCCATGCGAGCATGGAACAGCATGGATAGCAAAATGCTGATATATATATATATATATATATATATATATATATATATATATATATATATACCTTTCTCCATGTGATTGGCTTGAAAAATTGTTAAGACACTTGGATATTTTCCCACTTTTCTTAACATGAAACCAATGGTAGCCTTAATTCACAAATAAAGAAATTATATCCACCAGTGCAGTGTTGAGCACTCATTTTCATCATTCGACATTTATGTGTGTGTGTGTATATATATATATATGCATATACATACACGCGTGTGTGTGTGTGTGGGGGGGGGGGTATGTGCATGTAATCCTTTTGAAGCAGAGTCCCAGACATTTTTCTCTCACACTAGGTTATTCCAATATATATGTATGTTTGTGCGTATGAGAAACTGTGTGTGTCCTACTCACACCTTTCCAACCAATGTTAGTTTGTTTACATCCCCGTAAGTTATGGGGACATGAACAAACTAACATCAGTTATCAAGCAGCTTGGTGGGGGGTGGGGGACAAACACAAAGACATGCAGCAGGTTTCCATCTATCAAATTCACTAACAAGGCATCGGACAGCCCAGGGCTATAGTACAAGACATTGCATCAGGCAGCCCAGGGCTATAGTACAAGACATTGCATCAGGCAGCCCAGGGCTATAGTACAAGACATTTGCCCAAGATTGCACACATCAGCACCGAACTCAAAGCGCTGTCATGCTTGCTCCTGCAGGCAGCAAGAGGGTTATGTCTGCAATATTAGGAGGAAGAGATGGTGGTGGTAGTGGTGGTGGACTGACCTTTAGAACAACGAAAGGCAGGTCATTAAATTTAATCCTAAAAGCACAGCAATGTTAAATGACATTTATAGAATAAAATAAGGAAAGAACACACACACACACACACTCGAATGAAATGGAATGGATGCAAGACAGTAATGAGACTGAGGAAGACTATGCAGCCTTTAGACCTGCTAGAAACAACAGCCAAATGTTCATGACGTCACAAACTGCAAGCTTTAAAATGGAAAAACAGATTTTATTGACCAACCCTCCCTGGAGGGTTAATGAAAAAATAAGTCAACGATATTGAGGAAACCCACAGAAAAGCTTAGGAATTGAAACCATGATTTTGTGGTTACGAGTGCAACACACTAACCATTAGGCCACATGTCTTCACTCCTGGCTAAAATATTTTTTAAAAAATAAATAAAAACAAGAAAGGGGAGTTAAACTATTGCCACCAGGGGGCGAAATATAGAGACAGCTCTACCTCTTTCGTTGGGCAGTGTTGTCAGTATTGAAGCTGGCAGGTGTGGAAATAAACACTGCCAGTGAGATAAGAGATAATCCTGCTTGATAGATACTGTCACTGAGGATTAATATAAATAGAACATTGATCGAAGTGAGGTATGGTCCCCCATCAGATAAGGGATTAATGGGATAGTCACTGACCACTCCAGTGTGGGTACTCTTGTACTGTGCCCACTAAGAGTAACATCAGCCTCATTGTTTTACATCTACTTTCCATGTTGGCATGGGTCGGATGAATCGTTTCTATTTCGAAACCATTTAACAAATTCTGACGACCCTCAGTGGCAAACTTCAAGGAACCTCCAGCAGCAAACTTTGAGGAATCCCTGGAAACAAACTTCAAGGAAGCTCCAGTGGAAAACTGCCAGGACCTCCGGTGGCAAACTTCCAGGACACCCTGTAGCAAACTTCGAGGAACCCCGGAGCAAACTTCAACGAACCCCCGTGGCAAACTTCAAAGAACCTCCATGGCAAACTTTGAGGAACCCCTTTGGCAAACTTTGAAGAACCCCCTTGGCAAACTTTGAGGAGATCCCACTAGAAAACTTCAAGACCCTATGAGAAGCTTCATCACTATCAACCCTTTCAAGCTTCCTAGATACGAAAAGGATATCCATAACTGCCATGTCAGCACAGTTATTCTGATATCTTATTGCACCATATATAGAGCAATTAAGTAGGCAATGATGAAGAATAGTACCAGTAATAAAGGCTGGAACGGCCTCAACTTACTGTCACTGTATCATTTCCTCACCCATCCACTTCATATCTCTTTTCATAGAAATCTGGCCCAGTGCCATGTCAAATGCTACCATTACTGGGTGAAAGCCAAATCATAATAATAATTATCTCCACCACCACCACCACCACCACCACCACCACCACCACCACCACCTACACTGCCAGTATCAACAGCAAAAAAAAATCAAGCCATTGCAGGAGCCTTTACATGGTCATTCTATCTGCTAGAAATAGTAACCAAATCTCCTCAAATCACAATTACTTAGAAAGAGAAGGACATGTTGGATAAAGAAATAGTCATGTCCAGAAAGCCTTTTGATTGTTGATTAGGGTTAACTTGGGGCTAAAGAACAGCAACAAGACCACCACCACCATAATTATTACGATGACCACCACCATCTACGGTCTTCATACATGACCACAAAAATATGTTAAAAGAACAGTTAAAATGTCAGTGAAAAGTGAATAGCAATTGTCTTTTGCATTTTGAGGATACCTTTCATCTAAACCAGTGGTTATCAATCAGGGTCCTTATGAGATTTTCTGGTTAAAATTTATCTGCAACAAACTAGTTATACTTCGATAAAATATTTCAACATTTTTTAATAAAATTCATAATAATATTTAATCCTATAAAAATAATAGGAGTTTTTAAACATCAAATGGCTGAGAGGGCCCCCCACTGAGTAAAATATGAAAGCAAGGGGTCCATAAGCAAAAATGGTTGAGAACCAGTGATCTAAACTACCTTGTTTAGAAATTGATGCATGTTTCTATGAAATCAGATGTGGTAATTCCTTCAACTTAAATGTGAGCAATGTGTAAAAGGAACCAAAATGACCACCACTTCAGAATCAAACCCAGGTCATAGATATGATCCACAGGGATCTTGTCATCTTTAGTATTACTATTTCTGGGCAGTGTTTGCATACAATCATGAGAAATCTTAGAGAGTGAATCCTCTTCAAAACAACGAAGGGGAAAGTGAGCTTAATAGAGACATCAAAAGGAAATCAGTCAGTCTAAGAGTGTGTGTGTGTGTGTGTGTGTGTGTAAGAGAGAGGTGTTGTGAGTACGTGCTCAAGTCCAGTGTGTATGTGCGTGTGTTACATCTCTTTCTTTCATTATTCTGCTTGTCTCCCCCCCCCCCGTCTATTTCTCTCCCATTTTCTCTTACACACATTCACACAATAAGTGTGTGAGTGAATGTATGTACAAGTGCAAGAATGTGTATGCACGAGTGCAAGTGTGTAACTATATATAGGTGAGAGAGAAAGGTGACAAGTAAAACTGCTGTCCACTATCCAATCCCCACCCTGCCACCCCCCTCCCAACCAACTAATCAACCTATTTCATTAAGATAAGCAGTAATTTACACCAAACACCAATTAACTAACACCTAATTTACACCAAACATATTAATTATGACTACCAGTTTTATTAAAGAACCAGAATTATAATCATCATTCCTAAAATGTCAATGCATTCCTCTCCACTGCTCGAAGACTTCAAAGACCTGGCAATTGGCCAAAGCGCTTCAATGGCATTTTGTCTACCATTACCTTCTGAGTTCAAATTCTGCTGAGGTCGACTTTGTCTTTCATCTTTTCAGGGTTGATTAATAGGTACCAGTTGAGTACTGGGGTCAATGTAATCGATTTACCTGCTGCCTCTAAATTACTGGCCTTGTGCCAAAATCTGAAATCAATATATGGCACGAAGAGCATAGGTTACAGCGAAGAACGTAGGTACAGGAAGATCATTGATTTTCCGGCAAATGACAGTCCAGCACCGTCTTTAATCTGATTAAATTACAAGGAAAGAACTTGAAATTTCCTCGGCTGCCAATCTAGTACACTGTGTCACCATGGCGTTGTGTGTATCATGTGTTCATATGCAGTAATTACATTGTGTTTGTTAGTGGTAATGCCACCAACATTTTGAGAGATCCTCCGCTTATTTAGCAGAAAATTCACCTTAGCCGTGGCAATTAAAGATACCAGAACTAAGCATGTCAGTGAAAGAGTCAAACTTAGACACCGACCTATATCAATCCTGGATAGAGTAGAGCTTTTGGAATAAAATGACCGTGGGGTTTTGCTATGTAAACTGTATGACAATTAATAATTAGCATTTAATTAGTAGTTCAGAGGTGTCATCATTTAATGCCCACATTCTATGCTGGTATGGATTGGACAGTTTGACAGGGTCGGATGAGTCCAATGGCTGTATCATGCTCTGATGTCTGCTTTGGTATGGTTTCTACGGCTGGATGACCATCCTAACACTAACCACTGTACAGTGAATACTGGGTGCTTTTCGTTCATGCCATTTGAACTATTGAGATCACAATGTGGACTACCCACTATGAGGAAATTGGGAGAATAGGGGTCAGGTTCATGCTAGGGGATGAGGGGATATAAATTACTCATCATGTAACCACAGATGGTCCAGCAAGACAGTTTATCTATCAAGGCTTTGGATCCAAGGATACCAGAAAATCAGTGGTGTAATCTGCGAGATACATTTTATTAACACTTTTAGGATGAAAAAGGGGGTAAAAAAAAAACATTAAAAGTATAAAAGATCAAATTACTGAGAAAAGAATAAAACCCAGAACTACCCTCCCAAGGAAACAAAGAAAAAAAAGGGGGGGGAATTAAGCAGAAGATGGGGGGGGGGCGAAAGTAATGGGTTGTATGTTTAGTCATGCTTTGTGGACATGATTGCAAAGGCATTGTCGTGAAGAATGGCCAACAGCACTCACAACAGCCAGCCCACCTTGTTGGGGCTCAGATAGGCACCCCACCTTGTTGGGGCTCAGACAGGCACCCCACCTTGTTGGGGCTCAGACAGGCACCCCACCTTGTTGGGGCTCAGACAGGCACCCCACCTTGTTGGGGCTCAGACAGGCAGCAGTTACTCTTATTTTACACAGGAAATCAACAGTGAGAGCAGTGGGGGGAGAACACCTGAGGTCTTGACAGTGACCAGCACAATGTGTGAGTGGTCAGTCAGACGCCTATCTTTGGTAGTTTGTAAAGGATAAAGGCTTAGCCACTTGGCATAATTAGATGCTTCCTCTAACCAAAAGAAAATTAATTATGTCACTGCATGTGGTTTGGAAAAAGACCATGTCTGAGGTCAAGTGCTCATTGTTTCACGAAAAGCTGATGTGTGTGTGTGTGTGTGTGTGTGTGTGTGTGTGTGTGTGGTTATAATTATGTGAAAGTTTATGTGTACGAAAGTGTGTGTTGTGAAGCAATTAGTAAAAATTGGACAATTCTGTAAAAAGATAGAAATATCATTATTAGCAGTAGGAGAGGCATTTTATATCTGCTTTTCGATGCTGGCATGAGTGAGATGCTTTTTCCAAGTAAGGGTTTTACAGCTGGATACCCTTCCCGTCACAAACCTTTTTAGTTGTCCCTTGTAACACAGTGTGCCCAATCTAAAACCAGGACACACAGTAAATACACACACACAAATTGTCGATCAGTTATGACGACAAGTGTTCCGGTTGATCTGATCAATAGAACAGCCTGCTCATGAAATTAACAGGAAAGTGGCTGAATACCCCACAGATACACGTACCCTTAATGTAGTTCTCAGGTAAGCGATCCCTACAAACTATAAATCCGCGCCACGAGTGTGTGTACAAACCACTTGAACTTGTCTATATTCCCGTTACTCTTGTCTAGATGTCTGACGAGATAGGTTCGTCCTAGGAAACTGTAAGTCATGTGGAGCTGGGTGACGCTGCTTTTAAATAATATATGAAACTTCTACCGAAAGTGTTGAGTGCCATTTTCGTTCGTACAGTAGCTAGTGTGTGTATGTATATCTTTATACATGTATACACTAAATACGTGATGGTATTATGAAACTTGAGCGCTGTGAGTGCAACTCAAACATGCATTAGATACTATGACATAACGGTAGAATAAATAATCGCTGTTATCTCTGTAGAGCCAGACATGTGATATACACACACACTCGCATAAACACAAAAATATATATAAACAAGTCAATAAAATGCTTTGGTTATTAAATATTTCTTAATTACTGTGTACTTCCTAATTACATTTCTTTCGTTCTTTAAATAATTCAGGGGCGCTGTCGACTGAGCTTTATAACCGCGAGGCCTTTTGTTGGCAGTTAACAGTTAATAACATACAATCAACGTCTACTGCCGACCCCGAGTGTTTACTCAGGATACATCTCTGATTACATGGATATACTTATAAATATGCAATGACACACCACTATATATGCACCTTTGTGTGTGTACATGTCAGCTACATGTCTGCGTGTGTAGTATATTATTTAAAACAGTTCGATTCGGTTGCATGAAACTGTTTTAAATAATACATGTAACTCCAACTAAATGTGTCGAGCACCCTTTTCCTTCGTTTGTCCACTCACTCGTGTGTGTGTGTGTGTATATATATATATATATATATATACTCAAACGAATAAATTCACGTGTATATGACTGCTGACGACAAGCAAACCGAAACTTCGAAATCACTAAATGAACATGTACAGTAGTACCAAAGAGTAGTGACTAATCTTCTACTGAAATGTTAAACTGCTTCTATATAAAACAATAAACACACACGCATACATACGGAGAAATATACACAACTGATTTAGCTTATACATAGACTCGACATCTTTCTCTCTATACACGAACACATACAAACAGTATTTTGGTTCATACACTGGCTATATACATATTTATAGACATTGTGGAAGCTAACTGGCCTTATCTCATCCGACATGTATCGGGGGCTTAATTTTATTAACTATCATGGAACTATTTGTAACGATATCTCAGTCCATACGTACTAGTGCGTGTGTGTGTATATGTATACATACATACACATTAGTGGAAGCTGAAACTTCACAAATTTAGTCTGAGTTACCTGTCTCTAACCTTCGGACAGTTATCATTAAAAAAAAGAAAAAGGTAATTGTATCAACTTCAAGTACATATACATTTCTCCCTCTTTGTTCACACTTGAGAGTATATATATATATATATATAACACAACAGTATCTCATCTGACATGACAACCAGCTCACATAACGTTCTAGTTTATATATATATATATATCTTCTATTATTATATATATATATATATATATATAACACCGATGTGTCTATATTCATTTTGTATGTGTAATGAGATGGGAGTAAACAAGTGTAACCGTTATGTGATTATGGGTATTGGTAAATGTGGGAGCGTGTATCGTTAGAACGTAAAACTGGGAGGAATATGTCGGTCAGATCAAAAGATATTGTTTGTGTGTGTGTGTGTGTGTGTGTGTGTGCGTGTATATACACACACATACATATATACATATGTATGAGCATATTCGTGTGTGTGTATGTATCATTGTACCGTAAGATCGCCTATGGTGATATTTCGGTACAATACCTAGAAACGATATATATACATATATACACATACACACACAAATCATAGAGAGTAGAGGAAAATAAACAACAAACAAACAAAAACAAAAAACAGCGAAATAGACACAGTGTCGGAAAGTGTTGTGGAAAAATAAATACTCGTATGTCACATCAAAGAGACCAGCAATGTCTTGTAAATTGTTTCGATTCCGGAATACGAAGAGGAGGGCTTTCGAAGAATGTGTGTGTGTGTGTGTGCGTGTTTGTGTTGCAGTTAATTGATGATCTGTGTATGTGGTTGTGTGTGTGGCTGGTATATTGCAATATAGCAACAACAACAACAACAATTATAATAACAACAATAATTGATTCTAGTATAGTAGGCACGAGACCTGAAACATTTGCATGGAGGTTGTCAGTCGATTTACAATCGACCCCAGTTCTCGACTGGTACTTTATTTTATCGATTCCGAAAAGGACGAAAGGCAAAGTCGACCTCGACGGAATACGAAGACAATAAATAACAATAATAATATTGGTAGCAGCTAGTAAAAAATATATATATATTATCATAATAATAATAATAATAATAATAATGATAATAATAACAAGAAGCTGAGTAATACTTACCATTAACGCAGGACTTTATTGGAATTATTCCGAGGCAAATAGAAGGGAAAGAACAAAGATAATATGAAAAAAAAATGGTCTTTGAAGGTTGCTGTCTGTGTATACCGTAGCTTATATATATGTGTGTTTATATATATGGATAAGTGTTGTGTTTTCGTTGAGTAAAAGACTTGTCAGAAAGATATGTCGGTCATCAAAACCACTTTATGGGGAGGGCTGCTACGTCATAGAGCGGTGTAAGATAAACGAATGTTCTCTCTGAACGAAGTTCCGTTATGGCCTTCCGTAAACTATTTTTTTCCTTTCGGTTTTAGGAATGTATATTAATGTATCCGTGGAGGCGCAATGGCCCAGTGGTTAGGGCAGCGCACTCGCGGTCATAGGGTCGCGGGTTTCGATTCCCAGACCGGGCGTTGTGAGTGTTTATTGAGCGAAAAACACCTAAAAGCTCCACGAGGCTCCAGCAGGGGATGGTGGCGAATCCTGCTGTACTCTTTCACCACAACTTTCTCTCACTCTTACTTCCTGTTTCTGTTGTGCCTGTAATTCAAAGGGTCAGCCTTGTCACACTGTGTCACGCTGAATATCCCCGAGAACTACGTGTCCGTGGAGTGCTCAGCCACTTGCACGTTAATTTCACGAGCAGGCTGTTCCGTTGATCGGCTCAACTGGAACCCTCGACGTCGGAAGCGACGGAGTGCCAACAACAATTAATGTATCCGTCTTTATCTTCTATTATAATTCTATTCTCGTCGAAGATGTTTTATACAAATATTACATGAACCTCCAAGACCGGATATAAACTTGTTAGAATTCCTCGTATAAACTTTTTTTTTTTTTTGGAAACAACGGATACCACATACGTCACGTACGTGTTTTGCGCTTCTGTATTTAGTTTGCGAGATTCTTGACGTGAACTCGTGTGTTGAAACAAATTTTGTTGTATCCAAGAAGCGTCATTACGTCAATAATAAACACATGCACTGCTACTATTTCACATATTTTATCATCATTAGTCAACTGGTTAGTTAAAGAAGTGAAATTTAAATCAGTGCCAGTGTCTATTATTGGCGTAATGACCGTTCCGAAATACAAGAAAGTATGTGTGTTGTTTAAACGCCAGAATCTACGCCCAGGAAAAATTCCTATAAAGATCTATTGTGTTAAGAAATCACAATACACTTCAGCTAAAAATAAAAAAACGATCTTTCTTTGGTTTTGCGAATCTATATAAAAGATGAATGTATCGTTTTTGTCTTCTGTTATAATTATATTCTCGCCTAAGATGGGGTTTTTTTTCCCAAATCGAAGTATCGCATCAAACTCCAATGATTTGTCAGCTACTTCAGTTTATCTGTTCGCGGAAGGATGAAAAATACAAAAACAGAAAAAAAAAAACTAAGACGGTTACCCACACAAATGTGACCCCTCCCTACTTTATTTCCTCATAACTTTCAGAAGATGGATATTCTTTTTAAAGAAATCTTCTACAAATATTTATCAGAGGTGCAGACTGTGTGGTAAGAAACTCGCTTCCCAACCACATGGTTCCGGGTTCAGTCCTACTGCGTGGCACCGTGGGCAAGTGCCTTCTACTGTAGCTTTGGGCCGACCAAAACCTTCTGAGTGGATTTAGTGGACGGAAACTGAAAGAAGCCCGTCGTATATATGTATATGTATATATATATATATATCTATATGCAGTTCAGTATATGTCTGATCAGAGAGTGACCAATGGTTTCGCATCCGTAAAGGGCTTAGCCCTATGGACAACTCATATATATGTATGTATGTGAGTGTGTGTCTTTATGTCTGTGTTTGTCCCCACTACCACCACCGCTTGACAACCGATGTTGGTGTGTTTGCGTCCCCGTAACTTAGCGGTTCGTTAAAAGAGACTGATAGAATAAGTACCAGGCTTGAAAAAAAAATGTACTGGGGTCGATTCATTCGACTGAAAATTATTCAAGGTGGTGCCCCAGCATGGCCGCAGTCTATTGATTGAAACAAATAGATGATGGGGTTAGGGTTAGATGGTACAGATTACGATTCTATCGGAATTTAATATGAAAAGAAAAGAAAAAAAAAAATGAATGGTGGCCGCGCGTGTATACATTCCGACACATGTCACATCTGGACCTGAAAATGAAATTTGAAAATTCGAAAAAAAAAAAAGTATATGATGTATGCGTCCCAATAACTTTCTTTCTTTTACATTAAAAACTAATATAACCAGTGGTCGGCAAAAATAGTACTGGGGGTCCGTCAACATGTTAAGCTGACAGCCCTTTCAATGTTATGGGGTCCGTGGGAAAACTCATTTAAATAAAAGGGGTCCTTAGTATTGAAAAGGTTGGGAACCACTAGTCTACACCATCTGAAAGTTATTTACTAAAAATTCCCCCACCCCAAAAAATACATTTCATTTTAAAATATCCATTTTTCTGTAAGTTATGAGAAAACAAATACGCGCGCGCGGCGTGCCGGGGCAACATTCTAGTGTAGATAGGCCATCGAGACCTCAGCGGAATTTGAACTCAGAACGAAACAAGGATCAGTAAAACACCTGTAAATGAAACTCTACCTGGATTTATTTTGACCGACATCCTAGCAATTCTGCCAATCCACCGTATCGAACCGGGATCGAAACTGTAGAATTTGTACCGAAACTAAATTGAAACGAGACTTCTGGTGTCTCTGTTGGTCTTTGTTGGTCGTTATTGTTGCCGCCGCTGTTGTTCTTTTTGTTCTTGTTTTCTTTTTTCTTATTGCTATGGTTTTTATTCATTTATCAGCGTTTTAATCATTCATTCATTCAACTCTTATTACATTATTTTTAATTTGTCGCTTTTTTCCACCTCGTTTCTTCTTTTATCGATTACACTGATATAGTTTTATGGTTGTTATTATTGATGTTGTTATTGTGCAACCTCACGTCAGCTCTGATTAAGCATATAAACCAAAGATGTCCCAGCTGTGATTGTCTACTCATTATTATTATTATTATTATTATTATTATTAATTTTTCAATTGTTTATCAAACAATTGTCTCGGATTTACATTATCGACAGTGTCCTTCCTATTCTGAAAGCTCTAAGCTGTGATTTGAGTTAGTTCCAGCTGTTATTTCTAGCAAATCAAGACACCACATAAAAGGCCTTCCCGTTGGCTCGTTTTTCTCTAATATACATCCGCTACACACACACACACACATATATCTGTAGAGAGAGAGTGAGAGAGAGAACAGTGAGATAAAAAAAATAGTTGTTTTTATAAGCTCGACAAGCTCTAACGCTTTCACATCAGTCTGTAATTTAAAATATTATTTTGAATATCAGATTGCGTGCAAAAGCTGTCACATGCCTCTCACTTTAACACCACAAGGCACCATTACTTGGTCATTAGAGACAAACATTCGGACCAACCTATTTTATCAACAAAAAAAAATTACTGCAGACTTTGACGGCAGATGTTCGAGCTGGGCGTAAGCTGCAGTTTGATCTCATCAGCCAGGGAGAGAAAAGGGGTGTTGTAAAGGTCATGAGCGTAACTCTTGACCTTCGAACTAATTGATGAACATTCAATATAGCGAGTTAGTTGTTAACAAGTAAATGATACAGGCTATTTCGTCTGCCAAGGAAGCCCCATAAGGCACAAAACGTTCAGAGTTGTTCCCCTTTATCTTTTTCAAACTTAAAAATAATGGTTTTGGCTAAGCTCAGCCGCAATATTTTCACTAATCACCACATTTAAACTAATCACTGTAATTAGGGCCGATGTCGAAAACATTGGAAATGAGTCACACTCTATAATTATATAATGAATAATAATAAGATTCTGTAATTAGACAAAAAGATATAATCAAACTATATATTTGGGTGTGTATATGTGCGCGCGCGTGTGTGTGTGTATAGACGAGTATTGTAGTTCGCTTGAAGCATTGTGTATTGTTTGTGAAATATAACGTGTCTTGAATGGCACAACAATGCAAAGTGGACTATAATAACTGTTATAATTTAATTATTCATAGCCTGATATCATTTAATATTTCCGAATATGAAAAAATTCCTTCTTCAGATATCGCTAGGAATTGATTTAATCCAGTCACTGCTTTAATCGGTTTGGCAACGGTTACGGAATCTTTTTTAATTTTTTTTTTTTTTTTTGGAAGCGTCTCTGCAGTGGTCTCACGAAGCTCCTTCCAGAATTCCTCATGAGAAATGAATGAGGGCGGCTATGTCTCAAGCCCGTGTGTATTGGCATTTCCACAATGCTGCTTCGAAGTTATGCATTATACGTGCAGTTTATATATATATATATATATATATATATATATATATATATATATACATACATATATAATACATGAGCATGTTACCAGACATATGTATTAGCTGTATGTGAGCTAAATAATATATTGTTTGCTAATTTCCAGATGAAAGACAAAGCTGACCTTGGCAGAATCTGAACTCAGAACGTAGTGATGGTTGAAATGTCACTAAGCATTTCACCCAGCGTGCTAACGACTCTGCCAGCTCACTGCCTTAATAATAATAATAATAATAATAATAATAATAATAATAATAACAACAACAACAACAACAACAACAACAACAACGACAACGACGACGACGACGACGACGACGACGACGACGACGACGACGACGATCATGATAATAATAATGATATCATGCTGTCAAAGCAATCACATGCTCGGCATGCTTTGGGCAGCCTTCACCTCCCTCTTTTATTATAGACATACAAATACCTTCCAAACCATTTCCTCCTCATATTTCTCATGAAATCCATTGCCTGTGTGTTACAGTTAATATTGAAATGAAAATTAAAACCTAAAAGGATTTAGTAAAATAACAAACTAATTTCTCTCATTATTAACCATTCTGATACCAACCCACCAATGACATTCTCCGCCTCTGTAATACAAACTTCCTGTTTGAAGTGATCTAAATTTAATCCTTCCATTAAAGTTTCATGCTCCAAACACCAGCTTCATTATGACTAAGTTATTTTACTGAATTCATTATTATTTTTTTAAAAAATTGATTGAAAGGCAAAGTGGCTGAGTTCCTTTCGAGTGTTGGGCCTCACGGAGGCAATGACCGAGATTTTTGGCATTGTGTTGTGCTTGAGAAGAAGACCCATCAATCCAAACCAAATCACAGTCATGGCAGATACTGGTGTCACGCAAATTGGCATCTGTGCCGGTGGTACATAACAGCACTCCATTGTCACACAAATGGCACCCATGCTGGTGGCACATAAAAGCACCTGTTACACTCTCAGAGTGGTTGGCGTTAGGAAGGGCATCCAGCTGTAGAAAACCATGCCAAATCAGACTGGAGCCTGGTGCAGCCCTTCAGCCCTGGTCAAATTGTTCAATCCAGGCCAGGATGGACAATGGATGTTAAAAAAAAAAAAACAAGTACTGGGGTTTGATCATCCAACGAAACCTTAACCTTTCAATGCAGTGCTCCAGCATGGCCACAATCTAATGACTGAAACAAGCAAAAAATAAGAGGTAAGGGTTGGGATCCTGGAAAGAAGAAGGACCTGGGAGAGAGACAAAACTTTGGTGAAATAATGTCTACCAAGAACACGAAATTCTTTACCCATCTCTCTGCCAAACTTGCTGCCAATTTGTGGAATTGTTTATTTGTTATTTAGTTGTTATTTATTCATTTTATAATATAAACAACTCGAAAAATGTGAAGTTTTTGAAATCTGTGAGGGTTTTTTTTTATGTTGTTGTTGTTGGACTTTTAATAAAAATAAAAATGAAAATAAATAGATCGAAACTCATGTCGACATCTGTTAAGAATAAAGCAGATGAGTATATATATATATATATATATATATATATACATATATATATAAATGGGTGGCCCTTCATTTGGGAAGATAAATTAACGAAAAGAAAACAATGATGATGGTGGCGGTGATGCTGCTGATGATGATGACCGTGGTGGTGATAATTATAATGATGATCATAGTAGTGGTGATGATGATGTACAACAAAAACAAACCAGAAACAGGAAATACCCAGAATTTCTCTTTCAGTTATGTCTGGAAGTTTTCCAACTTTCTTTGGAATCTCCGATTATATTCGGCTTTTTGAAGAAAATTTCAACTATGAGACAATGCATTAATATCATCATCACCATCATCGTCGTCATCATCATCACAATCATCATCATCATCATCACACAATCATCATCATCATCATCGTCATCATCACCATCATCATCATCATCATCATCATCATCATCATCGTCATCATCATCATACTCATCACCGTTGTCCTCATAATCACCATCACCATCATTATCACCATCATCCCCCACCATCGTCATCACCACCACAGCCTTATAGATATATAGATATATATATACACATATACATATCGTTGTTATTATGTTAAACTATCGTATGTCCAAATTTGGCCAAATGCATTTTTTGCAACATTTATTTTTGCTTGCAATAGCCGGTTCTTTTGGTCAAACTATCGTATCTCCACTTACTTTAGATGCGTCAGACAACACAAGCTCACTATAATTTTAAAATTAAAATAAAACCTCGAGAGTTACCTCCCTTCCGAGATTTCGAACCCTTTTAACCAAAATGCGCGACAAATCTATGAGTCTTTGTGACATGTCTAATTGCTTAGGATTTGTCATATCCCTCTCAGACCTCCTCCATGGTATGTCTATAGAGGCGCAGGTATGGTTGTGTGGTTAATGTGCTCGCTATGTAACCATGTGATTCCTGGTTCAGTTCCACTGCATGACATCTTGTGCAAATGGTCTGGATTGACCAACGCCTGTAAGAGTGAATTTCGTGGAAAGAAACGTCTTGCGCGCGTTTGTGTGTTTATTTCCCTAAACCGATTGATAACCGGTGCTGGTTTCTTTACGTCCTCATAACAGCTTTTCGGCAAAAGTGACCGATAAAATAAGTACCAGGCTTACAAATAAGTGCTGAGGGTTGATTTGTTCGACTACATCACTCAAGGCGGTGCCCCAGCATGGCCGTAGTGCACTGATTTAAACAGGAGAAATGATATGCTCATTTGTCACTCATTTATAACACGTCTGGAAATTGTACGGAAGCCCATTGTATACATGTGTGTGTGCATGTGACTATGTTTGTCGCCACTCCCACCTCCACCGCTTGACACCCGATCAGAAAAGAGCCGGAATTAATATGCTCCATGGTATTTTATCAACCCGGAAAGGCTGAAACGCAAAACTGACCGCGGTAAGATTTGAACCCAGAGCGTAAAGAGTGAGAGCAAATACTGAGTGGTACTTCTCTTTATAAACCGTGAAAGGATGAAAGGCGAAGTTGACGGAGGCGGGATTTGAAATCAGAACGTAATGAACTAGAATAAATACTGCAAGATTAGTTGTCAAGCCTTGAAAGGATAGAAAGCAGGCGGACTTTTGGAACAGCTGATTCTCATTCAAAGGTCCGAGATTTCATTTCCTTTTTTTTTTTTTTTTCTTCTTCTTAAAGAAAAGTTTCTTCTCGTCGTTTTTGAAGCATGTCTTGCAATAAAAAAAGAAAGAAAGAAAGAAATGAAAGAAAAAATCGTGCCGTTTTTTTCCTTAACGGTTGCCACGAAGCTTCGATTCGATGGCGGAACGGACAGCACTTGCTTGATTTGCTTCCTTGTGTCCGAGTTACTCTCGCCATTTACCAGCGCTGATTATGTGGGACAGCAATCCTTGAGAAGCCCACTAAAAAAGGTGAAGTTGACTGAAGCAGAATTTGAACTCAGAACGGAAAGATCCGTAAGACACACTGCAAAGCTAACGATTCGAGTCAAGTCAATTCTCCGTAATAACAGCATATATGTTGGTATCAAATTTTAGCCCAAGGCAAGCAATTTCGGAGGGGGGGGGGGGTAAGTCGATTACGTCGACCCCAGTGCTAAACTGGAACTTATTTAATCGACCGTCTAAAGGACGAGAGGCAAAACCGACCTCGGCCGAACTTGAACTCAGAAGGTAAAGACGGACGAAACGTCGCCAAGCAGTTTCGTCCAGTGAAGGCGCTGGCTCAGTGGTTAGGCTATTTGGCTCCCGATCGTAAGGTTTTGAGTTCGATTTGCGGTAGCGCGTTGTATCCTTAAA
Organism: Octopus bimaculoides; assembly: GCF_046866305.1. Taxonomy (NCBI): domain Eukaryota; kingdom Metazoa; phylum Mollusca; class Cephalopoda; order Octopoda; family Octopodidae; genus Octopus; species Octopus bimaculoides. Next base: position 37,931,898 of record NC_142948.1, on the reverse strand, counting down.
CAATATACTTTCTTTCCCGTTGCCCCAGTTCACGCAGCAGGCAAAAGTAAGTTGTACCTACTAATTTAAAGGGCCGGCCTTGTTACATTCCGTCACGCTGAAGCTCCCTGTAAATTACGTTTAAGAGTACGCGTGTCTGTGGAGTACTCAGCCACTTTCCCATTAATTTCGCGAACAGGCTGTTCCGTTGATCGGATCAACTGGAACTCGTTGTCATAACCGATGGAGTGCCAGTTTTTTTTTTTAAGCATTTTGCTCAGCGTGCTAACGATTCTGCCGTAATAACCTCATCAGTTTACTAACAGGTTAAAGGCCGTGTTGACTTAGGCGGGATTTGAACTCAAAACATAAACAGCCGGAACAAATACCACGAAGTATTTTATCCGATGTATAACAATTCTGTCAAGAATACACTGGAAGAGGGGGGAAAAGTGTCACTCGTATTAGTTTAACGATAATTTAAAGGCCATGGTGATCTAAACAGGATCTGAAGTGAGAAAAGCTGGAAGAAAATACTTCAAAGAAGTTTATCCAACGCTCGAAAAATTCTATTAAACTAACAACGTCAATTACGGCAACAATTATAAATGGTAAAAACAATCAAGAAAGAAAAGTGTCACTTACTCTGATGAGTTTAACAGCAGGCTCCATAAACGATGTGGGTAAGCTATAGCTTTGATGAACGAGCTTACTGCAAAGGTTTACTCTGTCAAGTAAGGTTTGCATGAATGGTGTCGGTGGTAGGAAGAAGGTGAACAGAAGTGGGCTGGTTATCTTGTTGACGGTGTACATAGTCTGCCCAACTTTTTGTATTTTGTGTGGTCTGGCCCTGTTGAAGGATGGCAAGAAGAGAGGAAGATAGATTATTAAAGGGAGTGAGAGAAAAAACGGATTATTAGAAGGGATGAGAGAAGACAATGTAATTAATTAAAGTGAGTGAAAAATAAAAAGATAATAAGATTAAGTGGGTGACTGGTAGAGAGAGGGAAAGAGAGTGAATGAGAGTGAGAGGGTGATATTGGATGAGTGAGTGAGGAAGAGTTAAAACGTGAGTGAATGAGAGAGAAATTAAGAGTGAGGGAGAGAGAAAGAGAAGTGAAAGATATATAGAGAAAAGTTGAGAGGGTGAGTGAGAAAGCGAAAGGAAATTTGATTAACTAGGAGAGAAAAAGGGCAAAGAAGAGAGACAGACAGACAGACAGACACAGAGTTGAATGAAAGAATTAGTGTGTGTGCATGTGTGTGTATATATATACACATGTGTATAAATGCATGTGTATCTTTGAGTATTTATCTGTGTGTGTGATGCTTGTGTATATTTTGCGTGTATGTGGAATGCATGGTTGCATATGTACAGATGTATGTTTCAATGAAACTTTGAGAGACAAGAGGGTGTGTATGTGTCGATGTATGTGAGACAGATTTTCAATGAGAAAGAGAAAAGCGTGTGTGTGTGTGTGTGTGTGTATATATATATATATATATATATATATATATATAATAATACAAAGAATATATATACATGTATACACACATATATGTACATACTTACATCTACATGTGTATATACATGCATATCAGGGTACAGGACGTTAGAACAATAAACTACAGACAACGGAACGAACACATAGGAAAACGGAAAGCCCCTTGGAATATCCCTTCATCAGCTGTCTCTATTCTATCTAGACGTTTCGAAGACCAGACAGGACGTACTCTAGAATAGTCTCTTCCTGAGTAGTGGACCAACCAACTACACAGAGGATTCCAAGGTGGCAAACACAAACCAAGACAGGAAAAAATGGACAGTGAAAACAACATTCATATATATATATATATATATATTTGTGCATGTGTAGATGCATGTGTATGTTTGTGTGTGTATAGTGAAAGAGTGACAATGGGAAAAGAGTGTGTATGTATGATGTGGGGGGGGGGGTGTCAAAGTGAGTGAGGGAGAGAGGGGGGGTAATGGGTGTGAAGGCGGACAGACAGGAAGAAGTAAAGGAAGATGGGTGTGTGTGTGTGTGTGTGTGTGAATATGTGCGCACATACATGCATGTGTGTGTACATTCATCTACGAACATATAATATATTAATGTATGTATATAAACATATACATGTATGCATATCAATAAAAACAACAAAATACCCAAGGGAATAAGAGTTTACAATATGAGTTAATTACATACATGAATGTTCATGCATATATATATATATATATATATATATATATATATATATATATATATATATCATTGCTGTGATGCAAAAGTGTCATAAGTCCAAAACGTTGCTTTTTTCAGAAAACGGAAAAATAGTTTCACCACTCCATAGCAAAACCATTGTACTACACTTCGACAATTTTAGATATCTTGGCATCCGAAGCAACTGGAGATACGATAGTTTGACCAAAAGAACCAGTTATTACAAGTATATCATATCTCCTCCACTATTTAAGTACTATGTGTCAAAAGTGAAACAAAAACACTCATGTCAAATACTTTCCCTTTAAAAATGAAACTATTCCACTAGTTCAGTATCAAAACTGAAACAATCACATTTCGATACTGTAATGACAGATACTTTCACTTTCATGGTTTTATTTTCATATTGAATCTACTACAATGAAACTTTCGTGATGGTTGAAATTTCATCAACATGGGAAATTTATGAATTTTCATGGGGGGTTCTGCCCCCTTTAAGCCACCTCAAATTCAAACCAAACATACTGCATTACACCTGCCCTTGTGCATTGAGTCTAAGTTCCAAATATCATAAAGATCCATTCAGTAATTTTGGTCCATGAAATTGTATGAAACACACGGCATTACCCTTCGCCCTAGGCTTGCATTTTGTATTCTAAATTTCATTAGGATCAGTGCAGTAGTTTTCGAGTCTATAAGTAACACATGAACACACATAAAGACATTGACTTTTATATAATAGATATAAATATGCACATGTACATATATGTGTGTGTGTGTGGGGCAGTGGTACAAATCAGTGATAATACAATATAATTTCATTGTTATGATTCAAAAGAAATACAATGCAATAATAATAATAATAATAATAATAATGAAGACATTGTTATACAACTTTGCAATAATGAAAATAAGTTGATGCAAAACTTTTGGGTGAAGGGGCAATCAAATTTTATTTTACTTTTTGTTTTTACACTACATTGGTGAACTCAGACAAACAATAATGGCATGCTGGTAGTGATGGTAGCAGCGGTGTTGGTGGTAATGGCTGTGGTAGTGGTGGGAGGAGAGGTGATAAAGGTAAGGTAAGGATTAGGGAACAACACAAAGAACCCAGATTTTCCTTGAAGTATATCTTATTTAAAATATCAAAGATATTTATGGGGTGTACAAAAAGGAAAATGGAAAAACCCCAAACAGACTGATTTAAATTCTTACCAATCCTCAGAAAGACGGAAAAAAAGAAGATTTCACAAACAAATGAAAGTGGAAATTAAAACAGGTTTATTTTAATGATATTTTCTCTCTCCACCCACCTCATTTTTTGCTTTTGTGTCTATCTTTATCTGTTTTCTATGAGTTTCCAACAAAATTCCCATTATTTACAATACATTAGGAAGTGTTAAAGTGGATAATTATTACTGTTACTACAATCATTATTATTGAAGGCAGCGGGCTGGCAGAATTGTTAGCACGCCAGGCAAAATGCTTTTGTCTGTCTTTATGTTCTGAGTTCAAATTCCGCCGTGGTTGACTCTGCCTTTCATCCTTTTGAGGTCAGTAAAATAAGTACCAGTTGAACACTGGGGTTGATAAAATCGACTCATCGCCTCCCCCCAAAATACTACTGCCTTGTGACAAAATTTGAAACCATTATTGATAATTTTTATGATTTTACAATATTATAATAATGGAATATTATATATTTACTGTGATGAGGCGGTGAAGCATGATGTTCGGATGTTGAGTCTCACAGGTGATGACAAGCAATCAAGTCCTTTAGTGATTCGTCGTACTTGAGAAGACACATTGAGCCAAGTGAAATCCTAGTCATGGCCAGTGATACATAAAAGGCACCCACTACACTCTACGGAGTGGTTGGCATGTTAGGAAGGGCATATAGTGGTTAAGAGCACGAGCTACTAACCCCAAGATTCAGAGTTTGATTCCAGGCAGTGACCTGAATGATAATGATAATAATAATAATAATAATAATAATAATAATAATAATAACAATAATAATAATAACATCGAAAAAAAATACCTTAGGAATGAAAACCCAGGTTCGAAATTTCCCCAAGACACCTGATGAAGGCTGGAGGGTATATCAGCTGAAACGTTGTGTTAACAACAAACAAGATGAGGACAAATATCCATCAAATGTAAATAATGTAAATAATAATCGTTTCTACTAAAGGCTCACGGCCTGAAATTTGTGGGAAGAGGGTTAATCGATTACATTGATGGCAGTGCTTGAGTGGACCTTAATTTATCAACCCCAAAAGCATGAAATGCAAAATTTACCCCAATAGAATTTGAACCCAGAATATAAATTCGGACGAAATGCCACAAAGCATTTTGTCCAGCATGCTAACAATTCCTCCAGCTTGCTGCCATAATAATAATAATTATAATTATAATAATCCTTTCTGCAAAAGGCGCAAGGCCTGAAATTTTGTGGGGAGGGGTGTGTCATTAAATCATTCCCAGGGCTCAACTAGTACATCATTTTATTGATCTCTAAAGGATGGAATGCTAAGTCAATTTTGCCAGTATGTGAATTCAGGACGTGAAGCTGGAAGAAACGCCAATAATGGTTTCGAATTCTGATGCAAGGCCTGCGATTTTGAAGAGAGAGAAAGAGAGAGAGGGAGAGAGAGAGAGAGGGGGAGAGAGAGAGAGAGACAGACAGACAGAGTAGTAGTAGTGGTGGTAGTAGTAGATTCTAGTGACCTCAGTATTTGATGGGTATTTGGGTTTGCGGTATCTATGAACCCCTCCCCTCAAAATTACTGGCCTTGTGCTAAGAAGAAGAAGAAGAAGAAAGGGGAGTGGAGAAGTGCAGAAGGAAGAGGGGAAGAGGAGGAGGCAGGAAGAAAGGAAGGAAAGACAGACAGAGACAGAGAGGTTGACAGAAAGGAAGAACGAAAGAACAAAAGAAAGAAAGGAAAACAGACAGAAGTCAGAAAAGACTGGAAGAAAGAAAAGAGAAAATAAAAAGAAAAGAAAACTGAAGAAAACAAGAGAAAAAAGAAAGAAAAAAAACATGAAGCAAAAGAAGAATAAAGAAAAAAGAATGAAGAATGAAGCAGTTTGGGATTCATCCAAATATTATTCACAGTTAGGGCGTGTGTCACTATATTTTCGGTTTTGGTTTTTGTGTTTTTCATGTTTCCTACATTGATAATGTTTAGTAAAAAGATGAAAAGACTGGCGGCTGCCATATTTAAGTAATGAGTTGTTTCAGAGATTGGACTCTGTGTGCGTGCACGCGCGTGTGTGTGTGCGTGCATGTGTGTGTGTGTGTATAAATATATAAACATATAAACATATATATATATATATATATATATATATATATTTAATATTTATATATATACACTCACACACAATTAGATATATATCTAATACATAAATATAATGTCTATATGTAATTGTACATGTATATATATATATATATATATATATATATATATATATATATGTATATATATATATATATATATATATATATATATATATATATATACATATATATATATATATATATACATATTTATATATATATAATTATATATATGTGTGTATATATATATATATATATATATATATATACTCACTGTCATATTAACAAGGAATATTAATTTAAATGGAAGCTCTTGCAAGAGTTTAATGGTTGTTTTCAGGGGAGGTGCATTGCTTAGGTGGGTGTTATGTTAGATTGGGGGGGGGGGGGAAGTATGTGTGTCTATCTTTTACATATCTTTGTTTTTTGTTTGTTTGTTGTTGTTGCTTTGCTGCTATTGTTTTTTGATTTTTCTTTGATTTTTCTTTGCAGGAGTTTTATTTTCTTTTTTGGTTTTCACTTGTTCATTGATGGTTAGAGAGATAAATTGTGTGTATGTGTATGTATGTATGTGTGTGTGTATATATATATATATATATATATATATATATATATATATATATATACATATATAGATAAATATATATACATATATAGATAGATAGATAGATAGATAGATAGATAGATAGATAGATAGATAGATAGATATATGACACATCAATATATGTATATGTTTGTATGTGTGTATATATTTATATAAATGCATATATATATATATATATATATATATATTACATGTATATATATTATATATAAGTATATATATATATATATATATATATATATATTCACACACACATCAGTATGTGTGTGTGTGTGTGTATATATAATGGAAACACTCATGTATATGTATAAATATAGCCACACATATAAGCCTAAATAAAGATAGGATCTGTTGTATATTATATTTAATCTTATCTCATATTTTGTTTAGTCTGGAAGACCCAAGGTCTTACTTTATTTTGGTTCCTCAGTTTCCCAGTCCCTTTCGACTTATCTTCCGTATTTATCTTTTGATGGGGTGTAGGGTTCATCCAAAAAGCAATCCTACTTGATTATGCTCCAGACTGCTCAACCCAACACTTCCTCTTTCTTTAAACACACACACACTCATATATATATACACATACACACTTACATCTACATACACACACACACAGCTCTCTCTCTCTCTCTCTCTCTCTCTCTCTCTCTATATATATATATATATATATATATATATATATATATATATATATATATATATATATATATATATATATATATATATATATATATATATATATACAAATTAGTAGTGGGGGTGGGTGCGCTGAAAGTGTAGCTGCTAGAATAAGAATAGCCTGGGCAAAGTTTAGAGAGCTCTTACCTCTGCTGGCGACAAAGGGACTCTCACTCAGAGTAGAAGGCAGACTGTATGACGCATGTGTGCGAACAGCCATGCTACATGGCAGTGAAACATGGGCTGTGACTGCTGAGGACATGCGTAAGCTCGCAATGAATGAAGCTAGTATGCTCCGCTGGATGTGTAATGTCAATGTGCATACCTGTCAGAGTGTAAGTATCTTGAGAGAAAAGCTGAATATAAGAAGCATCAGTAGTGGTGTGCAAGAGAGACGATTGCGCTGGTTTGGACATGTGGTGAGAATGAATGAGGATAGCTGCGTGAAAAAGTGCCACACCCTAACAGTTGAGGGAACCCGTGGAAGAGGTAGGCCCAGGAAGACCTGGTCTGAGGTGGTGAGGCAAGACCTTCGAACATTGGGCCTCACCGAGGCGATGACTACTGACCGAGACCTTTGGAAATGTGCTTTGCGTGAGAAGACCCGGCAAGCCAAATGAGATCGTTGCCAGTGCCCCTGGACTGGCTCTTGTGCGGGTGGCACATAAGATGTGACCGTTGCCAGTACCGTCTGACTGGCCTTTGTAGGGTTTTCGAGCGTGGCCGTTTTCGTGCGGGTGACACGTAAAAGCACCCACTACACTCTCTGAGTGGTTGGCATTAGGAAGGGCATCCAGCTGTAGAAACTCTGCCAAATTAGATTGGAGCCTGGTGTTGCCATCCGGTTTCACCAGTCCTCAGTCAAATCGTCCAACCCATGCTAGCATGGAAAGCGGACGTTAAACGACGATGATGATGATGATGATAATATATATATATACATGTATATAAAAATATATATATATTGCATTTACTTTTCTTTTACTTGTTTCAGTCATTTGACTGTGGCCATGCTGGAGCACTGCCTTAAAGGGTTCTAGTTGAAGAAATCAACCCCAGGACTTAGTAAAAGACATTTTCTCAGGGTGTTCTGCAAATATGTGGTTGGGTAACAACCTTCATAGGCACACAACCATTCCTGCATCCATCTATATATATCTTGATACACACACACACACATGTATATATATATTCGAGGAAGTGAGCCAACTGGTTTGCTCAACAGTGCCAATAAGCTTGTAGAAACACGTGTATATCATATAAATCTTAAAAATACCAATTATGTTTTCTGTTTTTTTTTATTACTGTATATATATATATATATATATATATATACACACACACACTTGTATATCCATCATTCTCTCTACCACCCTCTTTCTTCACTCAGTAAACATTCTACCACTGGTAGCCCCCCACCCCCTTCACATTCACCCATTCATCTGCATTCTTCGTTGTAATCACTCTCACTTCAACTCATTTTTACAAACATGATACCTTGAATGAACAAACACATCACAGAGTCGAGAAGACTCTCTAAATCTCTTGAGATACAAAACAATCTCATTAGAGTCGGCACCATGGTAAAATGCACCTGGTACACCGTGCAAGGTAGTCAGCAAAAGCTGTGGAGATAAGAGCAGCTGGAAGACATTTCTGTCTTGCTGAGGACATGACAACCTCCCTGGTGCTGGTGCTATGATAAAAATGCAGCCAGTACATTCTGTAAAAGAGAGATTTGTGAAAGGAAAGGTTTCCCTATAAAAAAAAAAATACAAGCCAAAATTGAAATGTATGAGCAACACACACACACACAGACACAGACACACACACACAGACACAGACACACACACACACACACACACACACACACACACACACACACAAACACACATACACATTTAAAAACTCCTTTTAATCATGAATAACCATGGGACACACCTACAATGTTCTCTTAACGACTGAAACAAGTAAAAGATGAAAGACATACATGCATATTACATTTGCTTGTTTTACGTCTGACTTTCTAGCTAGCATGGGTTAGCTGAATACGTCACTGAGGCATTGTGTGAAGCTTAACTGAAAGTCACATGTTAGAGAAGCCACATGGAACATGTAATTTAAATCTAAGATATAACCTTTGTTGCTGTAGCTAATTACAGTACACACACCCACACACACACACCCATCAGACATGCAGCTTTTACAATCTGCTCATCTGTGAACTCTGACATTAAATTCATGTCTAATCTAAGGAGCTTCTTCCTGATTCCTCCCTTGGCCCATCTCTCTCTCTCTCTCTCTCTCTCAGACCCCCTCCCTCAGAGACTCTTAAACATTACAATGAGGTTAGAATCTGAATGCTCAGGTATTGTTTTTTTGTGGTTTCTTTTGTTTTGAAAACCAAAGATATTGTAAGAGAGTGTGGTGGTGGGAGGAGAGAGAGAGAGAGAGGAGATAGAAAGACAGAGAACAAGAGAGAGTGTGAGTGAGAAAGAGAGAGGAACAGCAAGAGAGAGAAAGAGTGAGTGAGTGAGAGAGAAATAGTGAGAAAGTAAGTGAGAGACAGTAAGGGAGAGGGTGAGTGAGAAAAAGAGAGAGAATGAGAAAGAAAGAAATGGTGAGAGAGTGAGTGTGAGTGAGTGTAAGTGAGAAAGTTAGAGAGAGTAAAGGATAGGGTGAGCAAGAAAAAGAGAGAGGAGGATAAAGAAAGAGAGATAGAGGAGACAGAACAGAGAGAGAGAGAGAGTGAGAGAAAGACAATGAGAGAGGGGAGAGAATGAGTGAGTGTAAGTGAGAGAGAAATATTGAGAGAGAGAGAGAGAGAGCAGGGGAAAGGGTGAATGAAAAAAGGAGAGAAGGAGAAAGAAAGAAAGAAAGAAAGAAAGAAAGAGAGAGAGAGAAAGAAAGAGAGAGACTATATAACTGCTTGAATTGCTAAAAGATAACTGCCTCTCTCCATTGCAGTCCAAGAATTGTTATTACATTTTAACATTTTTACATTTTTATCTGCTGCACAACAACACATTATGATGCTCTCTAATTTTACACCACTGAAAGCCACCAGGTCAGTGGTTCCCAAAGTGGGCGGTATTGCTCCCCCCCCACCACTGGGGGCAGGGAAAAGTTCCAAGGGGGTCTCAAAGAAAACCGGGGTGATAATGGGGTAAAAAATTCATGTAAAAAATAAGGGGCAATAATGGAGTGACAATTCATGTAAAAATGACGTTTTGATATAAAGATAGAAACAAAAAATTGACCTCATTTGTAAAAAAGTTTAGACCCGGGTTTGAACCCAGTAAACAAATTTAGTTCTTGGTTATATGTTTCTGTCTACCAAATTCTCTCACAAGGCATTGGTCCCCACCCAGGGCTATAATAGAAACCATCTAAGTTATCATGCAGTAGGATTAATCTCAAAACCACATTACTGGAAAGCAAGCTTCTTAACCATGCAGTCATCTGGCAGGGATTTCACCAGCTGTTCCATCAGGTTATCATTGGGTTATATACCCCCAACTACAATACTTTAACACTCTCACAAAGATGGCTGTGTGTATATGTGTGTGTGTGTGTGTGTCTTTGTGCATGTGTTTGTCCTCCACCACCACTTGACAACAGGTGCTGGTATGTTTACATCCCTGTAACTTGGCAGTTTGGCAAAAGACACCAATAAAAAAAGGAACAGGCTTTAAAAAATTTAATAAGCACTGGGGTTGATTCGTTGGGCTAAAATTCTTCAAGGCGGTGCCCCAGCATGGCCATAGTTTGATGTCTGATGGCTGGAAAAAGTAAAAGAAAAGAGACAAAAAAAAAGAAGAAAAAACATGTCCCATATAAGAGACAACATCAAAAAATATGACCCCAATGTCATACTGGAAATATCCAACTTGATAAAAAGCAGAGACAGCCATAGAGGTCCTCATCACTTTGAAGATTTTGGTTAAGAAAACCACCCAAGCCAGAAGCTGGAAATGGAGCATAATTATAGCATTTGTAAATCTAAATAAAACACAAACGAATTAGCATCCTACAGACTCTTCTTCTTCCTGTGTACAGCATCAGAGAAAGGATATCACTAATCCTTGACATCCTTCTATCCAAACCTCAATTTGGGTTTCATCCACTTCGTTCAACAACCATGCTACTCATAAATCTAACATAAAAATGAATGATTGAATAAATGAAGGCTTTATTAACAACAGTGCCTCCCATGTGTACTATTTTAACTGTTATCAACATCAGCAAAGTTTCTGACTCTATTCCCAGCTTTACAATCAAAAGAAAGAAATATTCAACACCTCTTTAAGATACAATTCCCCCCAGCTTTCCTTATACCATCAACCGATCATCACCACAACACACACACACACACACACACACACACACAAGAACAAAGAGAGCAAAACTATTTTTACAAACTTCTACAAAAGAAGGAGTTCCACCAAAAAAAAGAGCCAAAGTTTTCTTGGATTTAACAACAGTGCAACAATCACCGACATAAAAACCGCTGGAGATTTACACAAAATAATTATTAGGCACATCTAAGAAATAAACAGATAAATAAGAATTAAAAATAAGCACAGGCACGGCTGGGTGGTAAGAAGCTTGCTTCCCACTCACGTGGTTCTGGGTTCGGTTCCACTCTGCGGTGCACCTTGGGCAAGTGTCATATATATTCAAATGAGGCAGATGGATGTGTTAGCATCAAAGTCGAAGGTTTTGTAACTAACGGGGACAGCATTTGTATATCACCTGAAGAAATACAACTGGATCCCATTATACAGGTAAACCGTTGCATAATTCAAGTCCTGTATATATGTGGATATATGCTATATGGGAACGTGTGTAGTGATTATTAAATAACTGTGTAACTGTACTCCTTCTGTGTAACTGTACTCTATCTTATTCAGTTTCATTTTCACACATGAAGAATGCCTAACCCTAGACTTGGAAGTATACCGTAATACTACCAGCTATTTGGTAATTCTAAGGGTGAACGAGTTCTATTGTGTACTCTACTATGTTCCTAATGGAATACATCTTAAAATTATATATATATTATATATATATATGAGGGGGTGTTGAAAAGTTCCTGCCTTTAAGGGTGTCATGAAAGACCTGGTTGGAGGTCCAACCTTCCAAGTTCTTTTACAAGGCTTAGAAAACCTGAAAGATCACTGCAATAAGTGAGTGAATTTGAGAGGGGAATATGTTGAATAAAATCATAATTAACTGATCTTCCTGTATTTTCTTTTACCCAAAGCCAGGATCTTTTCAACAACCCCTTCTATACATACATACGATGGCTTCCTTTAGTTTCCAGCTACCAAATTCACTCATGAGGCATTAATCAACCTGAGGCTAGAATAAAACCCACTTTGCCAAAGGTGTCATGCAGTGCAATTGAGCTTGAAACGATGTGGTTGGGAAGCAAACCGTACCTGTGCCTACAAAGTTAGACACAAACCTTAAACGTAAAACACATGACGGTTTTATTAACAAAAAACAAACTCCCACACATAACATTTTAATAGCCATCAACGTTGGCAAAGTTTCTGACTCTATTCCCTGCTATACAATCATACTAGAAAATACTCAACACCCCTTTAAGAAAGAACACAAACCTCTGCTTGTCAGGTTGCCAAGCTTATGGAGTGCAGAATAAAAACATTTCCAGAACCTGCAATTTCGTAAATAGAATACCACAGGGATCCATCCTCAGGGTCTATAAATGAAGGGGGTTCAGCCGGTATATCAGTCCAGGATTTGGAATGTTAAAAAGGGGCTTGTTGCTATATGCATGGCTCCTTTCCTTAAATGAAAACAAAAAGAAAACAAAATTTAAGCTAACAGGGATGGCTGTGTGGTGAAGAGGCTCAGTTTCCAACCATGTGGTTTCAGGTTCAGTCCCACTGCACTGTACCTTGGACAAGTGTCTGCTACTATAGCTGCAGGCTGACCGATGCCTGATGAGTGAATTTGATACAATATATTTTTATAAACAAACCTAGAAGTGCCAAGTGAGTTGGTATTTTACAGAAAGTAAAGAAAGTCTCAAATGCAGAATAGTTTTGAAAACTGCTAAGAAAATTGTATAAATATCCATAAAAGAGGGAAAATTTGGCCAAGTAGCTTGTTGGTCATTTCCCAAGAGTATTTAGCCTCTCTTTATACAAATATAAATACATATATATGTCTGTATGATTATATATATATATATGATTATATAGCTATGTATATATGTATGTGTATGTATTTGTGTGCATGTTTGTGCTTTCTGTCCTCTCCCACTGCTTGAGAAATGATGTTGGTTTGTTCACATCCCTGTAACTTAGTGGTTTGGCATAGGAGATCGATAGAATAGGTACCAGACTCAAAAAAGAAACTGATGTTGTTTCTTATATGGTTGAACTTTCTATAGATTGGAAACTAACCAGTATTGGACTTATGATCCCTTAATGCAGTTTATTACCTCTACTTGATTATATATACACACACACACACACACACACACATATACACACACACACACACACACACACACACACACACATATACAGGGAATCAGTTGATGATTCACTCCATTGCTACTTTGAGTTTCATGCATGTAAAGTGAATGTATGATTGGCCAGGTAGTATTTAGTGAATGATATATACAGAGAGAGAGAGAGAGAGAGAGAGAGAGAGAATAAACAGAAAGAGAACAAGAAAGAGAGAGAGAGAGAGAGAATATGATAAATAGTTAAACAGATTAGATGGATGTTACAGACATCCAACAAGAAAAATAGACAGACAGACAGACAGACAGATACATGGAAAGTGGTAGCAACTCAGCAATAGGGTGTGCGCCATTCTAAGTTAAAATGTCATGGCATCAGTGAATCCTCTCACCAATACCACCACCACCACCACCACCACCACCACCACCACCACCACTATTACCACTCACTGTGCTCTTTCAACCACTAAGTATGTGTTGAGAGTGTAGCAGAAGGAGGCCTAGTTAGGTGTCAGTAAGGGAACCTGAAGTCACCAAAGTGTGTTAAATGAGTTTGTATACATAGGTCTGTACTGTTTCCTCTGGTTTTTCTTTTTCTTTTCTTTTCTTTTTTTTTTGCAGTTAAAACAGATGGTAATTTAGTAAATAATCATGGCGACACCCAATCTTAGCTATTTTGTTTTCTATTAATTCTTCACAAAAAAAAAAAATATATATATATAAACATATATGTATGTGTGTGTGTGTGTGTGTGTGTGTGTGTGTAAAAGAAAAACAGGAAAACAAACAAAATGGAGAAATTATCGAACAAGCAGAAACTAAGATGAAAATGAAAATAGTTGGTTTGGGTGGGGTTGTGAAAATAAAATTTAAAAAGTTATAAATGTATAATTTATAATTTTTGAAATTTTACCAAAATAGGATTTAATGTGTCCTGTTTTGTTTATTAAAAATTAACTATGTTGTGCAAACATAATTTTTGGAATTACTATTTGTAATTTTTATATAAAAATATTATTTATACATAAATAATATAATAAAAAAGGATAAAGACCCCCTTCTGTCATGAATGACCCATGGGATTGCACTTAGAAAGTTCCCCTCTGGGGCACAAGTTTGGGCAAGGTTGTTTATGGAAGACCAGCTGTTGCCCCTGCATACCAGCCTCCCCTCTCCACCCCATCGATGTTATCCCAGGAAAAGGCAAAGGGACCGATACAACCTGGCACCAGTTTCTACAGCTGAGTGAACTGGAGCAACGTGAAATAAAGTGTCTTGCTCAAGGACACACCATACAGCCCAGTCCAGGAATTGAACTCGCTACCTCATGATTTACAGCTGAATGCCCTTCCAAATGTCAATCACTTTACAATGTGGACTGGATACTTTTTAGAAGGTATCAGCACTGGCAGGGGCACCAAGATGTGAAGTGATGTGCTTTTGTTTTGAACACTTTAATACCTTGTTGTTGTTTCTATTTAAAGAGAAACTTACTCAGTTGTTGTTGGTGGTGGTGGTGGTGTTCCATCCTTCCATCTAACCTTTCTCGTTTCACAGTCTTGTGAACTCACCCACCCACACACTCATCCGCTCCAATCTCCAGTCCACCACACCCCTACCCCATGCCCTGTCACATCTTCACCCCCCCTCTTTCTCTCTCTCTCTCTCTCTCTCTCTAGTCACTAATGAAAAATCCCCTGATACATCCAGTTCCCCTGGACCTGAATGCAACAAAACTGTTAGTAGCCCCCCCCCCCCCACTGTAAAGCATCAAAATATGAACATGCTGTGTCGGCAAAGGTGATATACAACAGTATGGACATGGTGTACAGACAGCACATAACAGTGTGGACACGTTGAGTAGAAAGTATATGATTATGTGGACATATTATTTAGACAAAACACAAACAGTGGGGGTCATGTTGTAGAGACACTATATAACAGGGTAGACTTGTTGTGTAGAGAGCATATAAAAACATGGACATGTGCTGTGCAGACACTATATACTGGTGTGGACATGTGGTATGGACAGTATAGAACAATGTGGACATTTCGCGTGGACAGCATATAACAGTATGAACATGTGGTGTAGACAGTACATAACAATGTGGACATGTTGAATAGATAGTGTATAACAGTGTTGTATAGGCTCTAAATAACAGTGTAAACGTTATATGGACAGTATATTATAGGCTGGGCATGTTGTATAGAGAGTATATGACAATGTAGGCATGTTGTATAGGCTGTTTATATCAGTGTTGACATGTGTAGACAGTATATAGAAATGGGTCATTTCGTGTAGCCAGTGTAAAACGGTCTCTCCTGATGACCCCATGACCATCCCAGCTTATTTTATTCAAAGTTTACTTTATAAAAAAAAAAAGAATATTTCCTTCTGCATTGAAAGGGGGAAATTTGTGATTTTAGGTAGATACTGCTGTTATTTCTAGTATCTCGTGTGACCACATAGGAGCTCCCGTGTTCCCTTATTTGTGTTTATATTGTGGCGGGGAAAGAGAAGGGAGTCCATTGGGAAGACACCGATGTTGTTGAATGATAGAAGCGAAGAGATAACAAGTTGATATTTTGACTGCTTCCCTCCCACACGTTCACCACAGCTGCCATGTCCTACTCCACCTAAACACGCACATAGCTATATAATCGTACGTGTATGTATATATGTTTGTGTATATGTATATATGTCACTAGCGGGGGTGGGGGCCATACGGGGGGGTCCGCCCCAGGCGGCACTTTGGGGTCTGCTGTAGACAACGTGCTTTTTGAGGGGTCCGGGAGCGGCAAACGGAAGGGTCGCACCGGGCGGCACACACTCTAGCTACGCTAGTAATGTGTGTG
>NC_142948.1:37840708-37910708 GCF_046866305.1 Octopus bimaculoides | reverse complement strand
TTGAGTGAGAGAAGAGACGTAGAGACAGAGATTAGATCGACAGTCAGACAGATATACGCCCTGAATACCCCCATCACATCCCGGTCACTACCCGCCACCACCACCCGCCACCATCACCACCTCCTCCATCACCATCACCCCCACCACCACCAGCATCACCAAGGACGGTGATACAACAGTAAGGTTCCTTTGTAGTTTAATCTGCAATGCTTGTAGTACGAAGAACGTTTACGAAGCTGCGTGGAACTGAGTGGAGTTGATTGTTGTGCTCAATGGTGTCGAGTGCTGTACTCGGTAAACATTGTGTTCAATAGAGTTAAATATTATGCTCAGTGGAGATGAGTGTAGTGCTCAATGGGACTGAGTGTTGTACCCAGTAGAGCAGGCTGTTGAGTTCGGTGGAATTGAGAGCCATCAAGCGAGCTTCCCGTCTATTATTCGGGCAAAGCGTACTTGGACTACAATATCCAGGGGTTCCTTCAAACGCTAGACTAACCATTAAACAAAATAAGCACGTGCTTGGGCAGGGGCCGGCTCAAGGTACCGGCAACTCGGGTAGTCGCCCGGGGCGCCATCTGCTTTTTAATCTATATTTTCAGTTTTTCTCCGTGTGAAAGTTTTTAAAAATTATATTTGTAAGGCCGCCGAAGTTCAGCGCCGGCCCTGTGCTTAGGGCATCAA
Organism: Octopus bimaculoides; assembly: GCF_046866305.1. Lineage (NCBI taxonomy): Eukaryota > Metazoa > Mollusca > Cephalopoda > Octopoda > Octopodidae > Octopus > Octopus bimaculoides. Next base: position 37,910,027 of record NC_142948.1, on the reverse strand, counting down.
AGGAAGGGAGAGGGACACCACAAAAATGGTAACTGGTTTACAGCGCAAAAGAAATCGGGTACTTTTGGGTTATCTCACCCCCATTAAAAAATTGCGTTATCTCCAGCATTCTACAAGAAATATTGGAACTTTTGGTCATCTCCCTCGACTAAAAAAATTGTTTAACCCTCAATAAAAAAAAAATGAAAAATTAATTTGTAATTTGTAATTTGAAATATAAACAATAATAAACCATAAAATAAATTCTTATTTTACAAAATCCAACAAAACTAACGATAAGAGGGGGAAATAATGTTTATTTTTTGTATACTTTCACTTTATATTTGAAAAGTTTTTCCCTTTTTTTCTTTTTAATTGCAAAGTCTTTGATCAGATCCTCACTGTGACCCCAGGAACACTTCGAAATGAAATTTATGATCATATTAACCATCTTGAATATTATTTTAGTAAGTTTAAAGCGATTTCTGGTACTTTTTGGTTATTTCACACACACACACACCGCTAAAAAACTGGAAAAGTGGAAAATGTGCATAACGCCGTGTGCGTGTGTGTGCCCGCGTTTGCATACACGGGCATGTGTATGTATAAACAGTATATGAATGTATGTATGTATGTAAATATATAAATGTATAAGAGGGGAGAGAAAGAGAGAAGGAAACAGAGAGAAGAGAGAAGGAGTACATGAGTACATGTCACTTGGAGGTAAGGCAGAGAGACAGACCGCCGCATCTGGCTCTTTTCTTCATCTTGGCGAGATGTGAGTGGCTGTGTTTATTTACATGAGAGAAATCAGGGCATTTAGTGTTTGTCGGGTGGTTGGGTGGTGGGTACGTGACGTGTGTGAAAGAGAGAGAGAGAAGAAAGAGTGAAAGAGTGTGATAGAGACAAGGAATGTGATATGAAAGAGAGAGAGAGAGTGATTGTAAGACAGAGAATGTGATAGTATGAAAGAGAGAGTAAGTGTGTGTGTGTGTGTGAGAGAGAGAGAGAGAGAGAGAGAGAGAGAATCAGTGATAATGAGAGAGAGCGAAAGGGAGAGAGAGAATGAATATGCTAAAGTGAGAAAGCGATAGAGTGATAATAAGTGAGAGAAAGGGAGTGAGAGTGAGAAGGAGGAATAGAGAGAGAAAGAGAGAATGATAGTGAGAGAGAGGGTGGGAGCAAGCGAGAGGAAGAGAGACGAGAGCGGTGCTCCATGGGTACATATGTGTGTGTGTGTGTGTGTGTGTTTCTGGGTGCGTGGGTACATGCACCGGTGTATGTACGTCTGTGGGTGTATGCGCGTGAGTGTGTGTGTGCATGTGTCTATGTGTGCATGTGTCTGTATGCGTGTGTCTGTGTGTGCGTGTGTGTGTGTGTGTGTGTGTCGGCATGTGAGTGTGACAGGTGTTGCGATTATACTGAGAGGAAAGCAACGGGTAGGGAGTTGTCTTTGCTGGGTAGACATGGGGGGGGGGGTTAGAGCATAGGCGTGTGTGAGATGGAGGTGGCGGTAGTGGTGATGGGGGTGGAGGTTACATTGTTGACTGAAGGTGGTGGTGATGGTGATGATGATGGTACGGAGAAGGAGGAGTAAGGTAGTTTGGCTGGCATCCTTTGATGTCGATGGAGTCACTTTATAACACTTACCTACTTTCTCCTCTTCTATCAACCTCCCCTCCCTCCCACCTCCCAGCCTCATCTGCTTCACAATTTGCGCTCGCACGTACATACACAAATGCATATATATATATATATATATATATATATATATATATATATATATATATATATAAACATAAACATATTGCATGAATATATTCACACACACACACACACACACATATATATATACAAATACGCACACGCACACACACATACGCTTAAATTCATCCATACATGTTTGTGTGTGTGCGTACGTGTGTACGATCGCACGCTCGCACACACACACACACACACACACACGCGCAATCACGCAAGCACACACAGCTCAGCAGTTAAGCAACAGAAGCATCGAAACAATATTATTTGTATTTTTTTTCTTCTTGTTTTTTTCAATGTCGCACCTTCTCACGGTGTATCTGTAGATATATATGTACGGATGTACGTATGTATCTACCTGCATGTCTGTCTATCTATCTGTTTTCTTTCTATGTATATATATATGTATACGGGTGTGTGTGTGTATATAGACACACACCCACACAATCATACACATACACATATATAACATTTGGTTATATGCTACTTCATATTTGGTTCCGTGTTACTTCAAGTTTCGCACGCCTGACGGGAGCCCGGATCCTTCTGGAATACCTTCATCGTGCGTCCACCCACTCCTATATACTCACATAGACATAAATACAAACACAAACAGTTTCAGGAGATAAGAGCTGAGGGTGCGTGTTTCTGTCTCAGTAGCTATCATCAACACATGTCTGACCTTATCTCACTACAAAAGATAGTAGAGCACGTTTGTAGCCCTTAGTAATTTACATAAGAGAAATTACACAGTGCGGTTAATGTCATAGACAAATACATGAAGGGCAAGTTTTAACCACTGCCTCAACGCGGCTCGGTTCGGCACGACAAGGACAAGTTTTAACAAACTGCCTTCATTGCCTTGCGTGATTGACCTAGCGATTGAACCTGCATGACTATATCCTCCATTACTAACCAACTAACGTGTCCACTCGCCAATTGACTTGTATGACAATTAGAGGTGAAAATTAAAACTTTTAAACTTTTTCTACTGATTTTTCTGTTTACGTTAGACTGTTTCACGGGTGATAACTCGATCGCTCATTATCTCGGAGCAGGAGATAACTCGATCAGTATATTTTGAAAGACCATCGATAAGTAAGCATTATTGGTTTCCCCCACCCCCATCCCTCTTGTGCACCTCAAAATCATTAAAATCTTTCTTTAGCGTATTCTTCTGCCATCACTTAATTACCCACGATATAATAATGTAAATGCTTCGCAAGTGCTGAATGGATTTTAAGGTCGTGCTGTACCTTTCTCCAATTTCACATTCTGAAATGTTCTTGTAGCATTCTAAAAAAAAAATTCCTGAGATCTAGGTAAAATGAGGCGTGTGTAATTATGTGAACAGGCGAAAAATTAACTTATTCAGAAAAGATATCAGTATTATATGTCATCGTATTGATAGCATATATAATACAAAACCACATAAAAAATATAAAGAAAGAAGAAAAACAAAAAAGAGGGGGGAACAAATGAATTTAACACCTCAATTGATCGTACCCGTTCAATGGAACCTCCTGAAGCAAGCCAGCGGAATTACCAGACGCGATGGCGAGGCTAAGGCGTTGGAACAGCCGATATAATGAATAGTTCCAATATTCACATGCGCCCTCTATACAGGTTAATGCGGCAGATCCAAAAATGCCATTATCTCTCACCATAAAAAGTGTCGCCCGGGGCGGAGTAAAGACGGACGAAATGCCGTTAAGCATTTTGTCCGGCGTGCTAACGATTCTGCCATCTCATCGCCTGAAAATATCAACTGTTGATTCGTTTGGATTTCTTTAGAACAGCACAAAAAAGGTCTCTAAATGTTTAAACAAGTTTTAGAGAATAGTAAAATACAGATGGGATGAAAGAGTCGCCGAAGAGGTCACTGGTGTGTGACAAAAGATTTCCAAACAATGGACATAAGATAAAATAAGAATAATAATAAACGAGTCAAGAACGAAAGTGCGTGTTTCATTGGCAAGAAAAGAAGGGGAAAAAAGAGGCCATCCCAAAATATGAGTTTTAGAGTTATCTCCCTTGAACCTTCCACTGTTCTCTTTGCTTTCTTTGTTTCTTAAATTTTCTCATCGATCTTAAACAGGAGCGTGATAATTTGATAATTGTGATTATATTGTGGTTATAGACTTGGTTTGCTGAAAAGAAGGGAGAGATCTTGTCGAATTTCATCCGACCACTTGAAGTTTTTCAAATTTTGCCCTCATTATTTAAAAAAAACTTAGTTCATGACGAACGTTGCATTCATTTATTTATTCTAAAAATTAATTAGTAAAAGTATTCGGTGTTATGTAATTTTACCCAATCGAAAAGCGCCAATGCTGTCGTCGTCATGGAGATCAGCATATATAACGAAGTCGAAACCGATATATCGCTTCTCTACATACTAGAAATAGCAGCAAAATTGTCATTCAACCACAATATAAAGTCTTTAAAAAGTAAAACATAAAAACAAATTAAGGAGGAGGAGGAGCTGTGTGTGTGTGTGTGTGTGTGTGTGTGATGGCGACGATGATGGTTTTCGTGTTACTGATGCGTTCCCAGACAAAATTATTCAAACTTCGTATTTCAATATAATTGATCGAGTGAATGCAGATTATCAAACGAAGCCGGCTCCTCCAGAACTTTGTCAAATACGGAAAGGCACCAGTGGAAAGGGAACAGTGAGCCATATACCACCATTGAATTCCGTTGGAAGCAAAAAAAAAAAAAGACATTTACTCTATGCTGCTCTTTTCTGCAACAATATCCCCCCCCCCCCTTCCATTGGTCTGTGGCACAGATATTTAATAAAAATGGATACTCTGAACAAATTTGAAGAGAATAAAATCAATGTGTTTGAAATGAGGGTGTATAAGGGAATGTTAAGTGTTTCTTACAAGGACCCCTGGACATATGAATGGGTGTTACAAATAGGTGAAAGACAACAACTCATGAACATTGTGAGAAAACGAAAGCTCGTCTACGAGGGTGGGCCGAAAAGTCCATAGGCCAACTATATAGAAGTAAGGTTAGAGCTGTGAAATCTTGCATGCATTAATTTTAACTCATCTTATTAAGAGCTGCATTGTTTCTTTCCAGACAAACTGACATCTGCTTCCTCAAAGAAGACTTCAAAAGTAACTAGTAGTGACTTCTGTTGCAAAATGGGCAAAATTTGGCATTGCGAATTTATCAAGTGCCTGCAGAAAAAATGGTTTAGCTCCCAACGATATTCATGCTCACATGGTTGCTACATTAGGGGATAGATGCTCCAGCTTGACCAACAATACAAAAATAGGCAGCTGAATTTAGGAAGGAATGGGAGAGTCTTGAAGGTCTGGACGTTTTGCAGCTGCTACCACCAACGAAAACATTGATCGTGCTCACCACATGGTGAAGGATGACAGGCAAATGATTATAAGCCAAATAGCCTATTCTGTTAGAATATCTCGTGAAGGAGTTGAGAATATTCGGCACACTGAACTTAGCATGACAAAGGTTTCTGCTCGGTGGGTGCCATGTCTTCCGACACCTGATCGAAAGTGTGTTAGGTTGATCACATCATGGAAAAATCTGACATTGTTTGAAGCAGTACCAGCTGGTTTCCTTGGACGTTTCCTAAGCTAGGATCAGTGTTGGATTCGTCACTTTGAACCAGAGACAAAAAGACAATCCGCGCAGTGGAAACCCCTTCTCACCTGCTCCAAAGAAACCAGGGTCGTTTCATCTGTGGAGAAGATGATAAACTCCGTTTTGCAAAAGGCATTGTATTTATTTATTATCTTCAAAGAGCCACAGCATCAATGGAGATTACGATGCCAACATGCTGAGGATGTTACGAAAGGCTCTCAAGACCAAACGCCCAGGAAAACTGACAAAAAGGGTTTTGTTTCATCAGGACAATGTTTCGGCACACAAATCCTTCGTTTCGAGGGCTGTGGTACATGAGTGTGGTTTTGAACTGGTTGACCACTGTCTTTATTCTCCTAATTTGGCCCCATCTGACTATCATCTGCTCCCCAACATAAAATAAATTCTTGGCTGGGAAACAGTAACGCAGTGATGATGACGTCATATCCGCTGTTGACGTTTTTTTGAGCAACAAGATGAAAGCTTCTTCGGCAACAGGATCCAAGCGCTGCAATATGATTGGAAGAAGTGTGTGGATCGCAAGGAAGACAATCTTGAAAAACGACCTCATTTGGTCTCACTCTGTGAGAGTATCTTGGTCAGCCTATGAACTTTTCAGCTGACCTTTGTATTATGGCCATATTCTATTATGCTGAGATGTAGAAAAAAAAGGGGGGGGGGAAAGGGTTTATGAATACAGCCCCTATGTGATTGTTCAAATTGCTGGAACTGGCAGTTAAGTTTCCTGCAGATTTTGTCTTCTAGTTTTACAAAGAAAGGAAGGATGTTGGGTGATATGGTCTCAGAAAAGACAATCTCTCTGGTGGTGAGACAGGATGATCATGGTTGGAATCATGGTCTTATAATGGCTATATATCAAGTGGGTCATGCTGACCTAAGAGTAAACAACAATAATGAATACATATTATATATATATATATATATAAATAATTATATATATATATATATATATATATATATATATACATACATATATACACACACATGCATACACACAATCACATATATTTGCGTGTGTGTATATGTGTGTGTGTGTGTATGTATGCATATCTATCTATCTGTCTGTTTATCAATCTGTCTGTCTATCAATCTGTCTGTCTGTCTGTCTGTTTATCTATCTATCTATCGATCTATGTCTATCTATCTATCTATTGATCTATCAATCTATTTATCAATCTATATATGTATGTCTGTGTGTGTGTGTGTGAGAGTATAAATATGTATGTATGTTTGTATGTTTGAGTGTACATACAAATTCACACGCACACACACACACACACGCGCGCGTAGGGCAAAGATATTTGTGCAGCTGTGAAACACATGCCTGGACTTGCAGATTCAGGCTCAGAATAGGATGGGCCGTTTAGAGAGGGTGAAGCAACCAGGACAAGAGACATCGTTAAAGCAATAAAAAAAAATGAGAATATGTCACAACAACAACAACAACAACAACAACAACAGTGATAAAAACGAAACCCAAAAAAAAACAATATCAGAAAAACATCAACAGCCACAGCAATAACAACAACATCAACAAATACAACAGCAGCAAAGATGATGATGATCATCATCATGATCATCAGCATCATTTATTATCCGCTTTCTATGCTGGCATGGGTTGGACGGTTTGACTGAGGACTGGCAAGCCAAGAGGCTGCTCTGGGCTCCAATTTGATCTGGCAAGGTTTCTACAGCTGGATGCTCAAATGGTGCTTTTTGCATGCCACGGGCACTGGCATTGGCCACGTTCAAATGATGCTTTTTACGTGCCACCGGCATGGGTGCCAGTGAGGTGGCACTGGCATCAGCCATGCCAGGTCTTCTCAAGCACAGCAGATCTCCAAAGGTCTCGGTCTTTTGTCATTGCCTCTGTGTGGCCCAATGTTCGAAGGTCGTGCTTGACCACCTCATCCCAGGTCTTCCTAGGTCTACCTCTTCCAGAGGTTGATAGAAAACAATAACAACAACAAATAATAATAATAATAATGATAATAATAATAATGATAATGATAATGATAATGATGATGATGATGATGATGATGATGATGATAACTCACATCCTGATAATAAACTTGTATTGACAATAACAACAACAACAACAACAGCGACAAATATAACAATGCACAAAACATGCCAATGAAAGAGCTTTTTTATGGTTGCTTGACCTGATAGAAATAACAGCTAGATCTATAACAGGCTACAGCCTACTGTCATAAGGTTGGCTACATTGGGTAATGTAGCCCAAGGTTCCCTGTGCCTAATAAACAAGATGTGAAATGAATTTGATCATCGTTCTGCAGGATCACGGCTGACCTAGGGCTAAACAACAAGAAAAACAAGACTAAAAGAACAAGTAAAAGAATAACAACAATAACACCCACAACAACAACAACAACAAAAAGTGGCACTCTGTCGCTTACGACGTCGAGGGTTCCAGTAGATCCGATTAATGAAACAGCCTACTGGTGAAATTAACATGCAAGTGGCTGAGTACTCCATAGACGTACATACCCTTAATGTAGTTGTCAGGGAGATTCAGCATGACAGAATGTGACAATGTTGGCCCCTTTTGAATTACAGGTACAACTCGTTTTTGGCAGCTGAGTGGACTGGAGCAATGTGGAGTAAAGTGTCTTGCCCAAGGACACAATGCTTCGCCAGGAATTGAACTCACAACCTAACGATCTTGAGCCGATTACCCTAACCACTGAGCCACACACCTTCGCTAACAACGCCAACAACAACATCAGGAGAAACAACAATAACAACTGTAACAACTACAATTGTAATAACAACAACAACAACAGCAGCAGCAGCAGCAGTAACAACAATAGCAATTATAATAGCAACAACAACAACAATCACATGAGTAACGACAACAACAAACAACATAATACAAATTATCTTCTTAACTGTAGAACTATAAAAATTGCAATCAATCAATCAATATAATCAATACTAATCATGTTTCTTTTCTTTCCTTGTTTGTTACTCTCTCTCTCTCCCTCATTCTTTCCCTCTCTCTCTCTCTCTCACACACACAAATACATACAAAGCACACACATTCTCTCTCTCTCTCTCTCTCTCTTCCTTCCTGTCTTTTATTAGGATATTGGATGTGTCAAGAGAAAGGGGCTGTGTCCCTGATCTTCGCAGACCCTTTCAGACCAGAGAGACCAAACACGATGTCATTAATACTAATCACCCATTGAAACACATTGCCAAACTTCTTTTTCTTTTTCTTTTTTGAGATAATTAGAAACAGGAGAGTCAGTGCTTGTCCATAACCATTTTTCTAGGCCATTTTACTAATAAAATTAATGACTAACTGTTTTAATGTTTGAACCATCTACCAGTTCATCAATGTACTTCATAACACACACACACACACACACACACACACACACACACATATATATATATATATATATATACACACACACACACACAGACCATATTTTAACATGCATAAGGAACCCTCGGGTAATAGGAATCCCTTAATTTTGGAGGCTTAAAATTTGGAAAAAAGGTTTTGTAAGGGATTACAATACTATCCATGTATAAGAAACTCCCATATTTGGATATTTTCCCACTCTTCTTAACATGAAACCAATGGTAGCCTTAGTTCACAAATAAAGAAATTATTCATTCACCAATGCAGTGTTGAGCACTCATTCCAACGTTCTACTTTTACATATATATATATATACATACATATATATAAATATATATATATATATATATATATATATATATATATATATATATATATATATATATATATATATATATATACATACATATATATATATATATATATATATATATATATATATATATATATATATACATACATATATATATATATATATATATATATATATATATATATATATATATATGTATATGTATGTATGTATGTATGTATGTACACTTATACTCATTCAAGTCCACTCATGCAGATGAACACACATCTACAAGCCTCCACATGCCACATAAATTCACACACACACACACACACACACACACACACACACACACAGAGGACAGTGTATTGGATTACATGCAAGTATCTATGATAAGCCATCGGCTTCTTTCCTCTCCTCCTCCTCCTCCCCACCACCACCCATCCTCTACTAAACTTGTTTACAGTTCATTTAACATTTACTGACATTTCATTGCTTCAACACAACAACACTGACACCCACTTCCACTCCACCACCACCACCCCACTTTGTTTTCATTATATATACATATATATATATAATGTATGTATATCATGTATGTATATCATGTATGTATATCATGTATGTATATCATGTATGTATATCATGTATGTATATCATGTATGTATATCATGTATATCATGTATGTATATCATGTATATCATGTATGTATATCATGTATGTATATCATGTATGTATATCATGTATGTATATCATGTATATCATGTATGTATATCATGTATGTATATCATGTATATCATGTATGTATATCATGTATGTATATCATGTATATCATGTATGTATATCATGTATGTATATCATGTATATCATGTATGTATATCATGTATGTATATCATGTATGTATATCATGTATGTATATCATGTATATCATGTATGTATATCATGTATGTATATCATGTATATCATGTATGTATATCATGTATGTATATCATGTATGTATATCATGTATATCATGTATGTATATCATGTATGTATATCATGTATGTATATCATGTATATCATGTATGTATATCATGTATGTATATCATGTATATCATGTATGTATATCATGTATGTATATCATGTATATCATGTATGTATATCATGTATGTATATCATGTATGTATATCATGTATATCATGTATGTATATCATGTATGTATATCATGTATGTATATCATGTATGTATATCATGTATGTATATCATGTATGTATATCATGTATATCATGTATGTATATCATGTATATCATGTATGTATATCATGTATATCATGTATGTATATACATCATCACCATTTGATGTTTGATCAGCAGTTAGTGTATCTGCATGTACACACAAATATATATATCATCGTCATCACCATTTAATGTTTGATCAGCCCCTGCATGTATGTATGTATGTATGTACGTATGTGTGCATGTGTGTATGTATATATGTATGTATGTGTGTGTGTGTGCATGTGTGTATGTATGTATGTATGTATGTGTACGTATGTATGTATGTTTGTATGTATATCTTTGTGTGTGATGCAAATTGATAATGTGCACATGCACACATATAGACATGCATATAAATATATGGATATGTAAATGTGTGCGAGTGTGCATTGTAGTTGTTAAGTGACAGATAGGAACCAACAGTTAGAGATAAAAGGACTCAATACCAGTGACAAAGTGGAATATATTACATACAGGTGTTCACAGAGACTTCAAGATTTGTTTCTTGAGTTATTTGCATACTGCTACATGCATTCATACATACATACACACAGACATACATACATGCATGCATACATACATACGGCGAGCTGGCAGAAATGTTAGCACGCCGGGCGAAATGCTAAGTGGTATTTCGTCTGTCTTTACATTTTGAGTTCAAATACCTCCGAGGTCGACTTCGCCTTTCATCCTTTCAGGATCGATAAATTAAGTACCTGTTACGCACTGGGGTCGATAGAATCGACTTAATCCGTTTGTCTGCCCTTGTTTGTCCCCTCTATGTTTAGCCCCTTGTGGGTAGTAAAGAAATAATACATACATACATACATACATATATGCATACATACATACATGTACATGTGTGTGTGTTTCTCTGTGTGTGTTCCTCTGTGTGTGTGTATGTATGTATGTATGTGTATTTCTGTGTGTGTGTGGGGGGGGGTGCTCCTGTGTTTCTCTGTGTGTGTGTTTGTGCATGTGTGCATACATATGCATTGGTAAACACAAATGCACATTCCATAGATATATTCTACTCTCCTCCCTCTCTCTCTCTCTCTCATTGCTTCTCTACTCCTCTCTCGCATTGATCTTTTTCTCTTTCTCTCACTGCTTCTCTTTCCTTTCTCTCACTGTTTTGCTCTCTCTTTCTCTCATTGTTTCTCTCTTTCTCTCTCTCTCCCTCTCCAGGCGTTTCTTTCTCCTTCTCTCTCACTGTTACCCTTTACACAAGCATTCATTCCCCCCCCCCCACACACACACTGGTACACTCACTCACTCATATACACATTGTTTACTATCTTACTCTCACTGTCTCTCTTACTATTTCACTGCATCTCTCTCTCTCTCTCTCTCTCTATCTCTCTCTCTCTAACACACACACACTTCTTGCTTATTATCTCTCTCTCTCCCATTGTCCTTTCTAGTGCTCTTGCTCTCATGCTCTCTCTTTCTCTCTCTGTTTCTATCTATCTCTCTCTCTCTGTCTCTCTCTTTCACACACTCCTTATTGACCATTTCTTGCTCTCCTACTGTCTCTCTTCATTACTTCCTCTCTCTCTCTCACACACACACACACACCTCTGCAAAAACATGCACAAACACCTTGTCTTTATATCTCTTCCTCTTCCCCCTTCTCCTTTATTCCCCCCTCTCTCTCTCATACACCTACCTGTACACACTTTTTCCATTTTTTTCTTTTCCTCCACCTTCCCCTCTCTCCACTCTCATCTACACACACACACACACACACACACACACACACACACACACACACACACACACTCATACACAAACATACACCTGTGCATGAAGATGCACACATAACTGTCCTTCTTTCTTTCTCTTTCTCCTCCTTCGCCTCCATCTCCCTCTCTCTCCCTCTCTGGCATTCCACCCATCCTCCCATCCTCCCATCTTCCCTCCCTCCCTCCCTCCCATCCTCATTATTTATCTTCTAAACATGGTTTATCATTGCTCGCTTTCCTTTATTCATCCGCACGGTTGGTCCCTGTTGCCTCCCGGACACCAGTCGGAAAATTAACTAATCTGACAAACAAACAAACACGTATAAACAGACAGACAAACAAACAGACAGACAAGCAAAAAGACAGATAAATAACCCCCACCCCTACCAAACCCACGCTCTCATCTCACACACCCCACCCACACACACACACACACACACACACACACACACACACACACACACACACACGCAATATATAAACTCACACATATCAAGCTGATACACAGATATCAAAGGCAACAACTAGGAACCCTCTACATGTTCTTCTCGACGTGCTAGAAATAGCAGCAAAGATATCTTTTAAATCGCATACACTGTATAAGGAAAGTGGAAGGATCCATTGGATAATGTTGCACCAGTAACACTATGTCTCCAGGAAAAAATTGGATTGGTCATGGCTGGAGTGCCTTTGATCACAGGTCTTTTGGTCTTGGGTTGACCTAGGGCTAAATACTAAGGACAACAGTTAGCAGTAATATCATACAAATACACATAGATACACATAAATACATATACATATACACACACGCATATGTGTATACATATACACAAACACATACGCACACATATATATATATACATAAATACAAAAACACGCGCACACATATACAAATATATATATATATATATATATATATATATATATATATATATATATATATATATACACACACACATACACACATTAACATACACAGGCACAAACACATATACTGACACACACACATACACACACACATGCATACATGCATTGACATACATGCATTGACATACATGCATTGACACACTGACATACAGACACAGTGACACACACACACACACAGATATATACTTACATGAACACACACACATACACATATATATATATATATATATATATATATACTTATACACACACACGTGCACACATACATACACGTGGTTAAACGTAGTCACACACACACATACATATTCTAACAAACATACACACTGACACACATACTTATACACACACACACGCGGATAGATAGAGATGGCATCCATTGTGCGAATTACGGAGCTGAACCAAAAACCTTTACAAGTAATTCTTTCGGGACAAAAACAGGACGAGACAATCACAGCAGAGAAGGAGAAAGAGAGAGCAAAGGAAAAAGAGAAAGAGAAGAAGGAAGGACCAGTAAGGGCTGCCAGTTGTAATACCAGCAAGACTGACCCACATGGGAAGGCAGTGAATCCACACCAAGATCATACCTGCCTGCAATCACAGGTGGGCCAGGTAGAAAGTTGTGAAAACAAGGAAAAATGTAACCGTGGGCCACATCGACCCCAAATCAGTTCTGCTGATACTCCTAGAAGAATGGTAAGACCCTTTTAAATATTCAAGTTATTTAAAATACTCAAAACTGAAAAGTATAAAAGGAGAAAGGCTCTTGTCTTATGTTTCAGGCACCCGTGGCATTTAGGGTTTTTTCCATGAGTAACCCTTAAAGTGTCTCCCTCTATTGGGAGATTTTTACTTGTTACATTGTTTTATTATCACATATTTACACAGATCTCTTTTTTTTTTTTGTGTTGTCCTGTAATCTTTTTGATTTATTTTAGCCCTCTTGGCCAATTAAAGAATTAATTATTGTAATCATGGTTTTCAAAGCTGGCAGAGTCGTTAGCATGACAGGCAAAATGCTTAGTAGCATGTTGTCTGTTTATACGTTCTGAGTTCAAATCCCACTAAGGTTGACTTTGCCTTTCATCCTTTCAGAGTTAAGGAAGTAAGTACCAGTTGAGTACTGGGGTCGATGTAATCAATTAGTCCCCTACCCCAAATCTCAGGCCCTGATTATTATTACAACCTTTTAAAATTACTCTTGATATTTGTATGGCCGGGTGTCTAAGAATCCCACTTTGTGACCACATGGTTTGGGATTCGCCCCCACCCCTCAATTCAAGTATCATAAAAGCATGAAACTGTTAGTAGCTCTTTCAATTGTGTATTAAATTAATATACATACATACATACATACATACATACATACATACATACATATATATATATATATATATATACAATTAGATCGACCCCAGTACGCAACTAGTACCTAATTTATCGACCCCGAAAGGATGAAAGGCAAAGTTGTCTAGATGTATGTTGCTAAAAAGCACAGAAGTATCAGTATGTTATGAAAATCGCTCAGCAGCAGCAGAGAAATTGTTAGATTAAGGATTTCTGCATAATTGCACATCATCAGTAGCAGGTATCCACTATCAACCACACACTTAATAAATATTTCATTAAAACATACAATAAACATCGCTGTATACATTATAAACATTACGTTTATACATACACACACATATATGTGAGTGTGTGTGTGTATAAACATTGTTATATATTTAATGTTAGATATTTTATTAAAACAAACAAAATAAAACATCAACAAAACCATCGTTGAATAATTTCAGTAAAAAGAAAATACAAAATTCGCCCTCTTTTCTGCTTGCCCTAGCCAACACTTGTTCAATAATAAAATCAGTCAATAAATAAATAAAATTAACAAGAGAGATATTGTGGCGATGGACAAAAATAAATAAATAATACAGGAGATGAAGAAATGCGATAAAGATTGAACTAAATCTTACACATCACTGAGCATTTAATGGCTTCCACCCTTGTCTTTTTCGTTCTTTGTTGTTTTCTAATTTATTGTTGAAATTATTTCATATCCGTGTCATCCTCTCGTCTCCGTCTTACGTCCTCCCCTTCCTTCTCTTCCTCCTCTCTCTCTCTTTTTCCATCTTTTACTCTTCTTTGGACTCTGTTTTAATAAAATATTTAATGTTGAATATCTAAGAACAATGCTTATACACACATACACACACAAAAATATATGTGTGTGTGTGTGTATAAACATGATGTTTATAATGTATACAGCAATGTTGCATGCTTTAATCAAATATTTATTAAGTGTGTCGTTGATAGTGGATACCTGCTACTGATGATGTGCAATTACGCAGAAGTCCTTAATCTAACAATTTCTCTTCTGTTGCTGCTGAGCGATTTCCATCAGATACTGATACTTCTGTGCTTTTCTATGTCATCTTTTCATCTCTCCCTGCCTTGCTCCCCTTCCTTTCCCTTGTCCTCTTTATCCTCCTCCACTCCTTCTTCTGCTAATCCCCGCTCTCTCTCTCTCTCCTTTCCTTTCTTCCTCTGTTTTGTACTGTTTCTTCACTCTGCCCAATAGATTTCTTATGTCACTCTCTCTCTCTCTCTCTAATCTCCCAAGTTTCACACCACCCTCCTCTCCCTCTCTGTCGCTTTCTGTCGGTGTCTATGCCTGGCCTGCCTGTCCGTCTTTCCCTCGCTTCCTCTCTCTATGCATCTCTCTCATCCTCCCTCTTTCTCTCCATCTCTCTCTCACTGTTCCTTCACTCTGCTCTATATTTCCTATCTATGTCACCTTCTCATGTAAAGACTTATGCCTCAGTGGTTAGAGCATTGGGTTCACAATCATGAGGTAGTGAGTTCAATTCCCAGACCGGGCTGCGTGTTGTGTTCTTGAGCAAGACACTTTATTTCACGTTGCTCCAGTTCACTCAGCTGTAGAAATGAGTTGCCACATCACTGGTGCCAAGCTGTGTCAGCCCCTTTGCCTTTCCCTTGGATAACATCAGTGGCATGGAGAGGGGAGGCTGGTATGCATTTTTTTGTCCCCTCCTCCTCTACTATCTTGATCCCCTCTCTTCTTCCTCTTCCAACCCTCTCCCTCCCTTCACCCTGCACACCCTCTCACACAGTCTGTCTCTCTCTCTTTCGCTGTTCCTTGGCTCTGTTATAGATTTACCTATGACACCTCATCTCCCTCTACTCCTCCCGCTCACCTTCCTGTTTCTCCCTCCCTCTCTCTCTTCCCCCCCCCCTCTCTTTCTTAGTTGTCTCACTCTTCACTCTGTTAGATTATTTAGCAGCAAGCAGTGACGGATGAAGATGATTTTTCAGTGAATCAGAGTGGAACCAAATGGCTAGACTTGACCAGACTGGACAGTTAAAGAATTGATCTGTTGTTTCACGAATCATGGTTCAAATACTATTATTGATATTGTTTTTCTGTTGATGTTCCCATTTTAATAAACTGTTTTCTGTCTGTCTGTCTGTGTATATATGTGTGTGTGTATCTATGTATGTATGAATGTATGTATGTCTGGATAGAGTAACTGCAGGTTTCTCAATAGTTCAGCAAGGGTATTCTCTTTCTCACTGATCTTCAGCTTTTTGTTAGCATCTGCTGGGCAAAACTGTACATTGTTTCTCTTCTTTGTCTCAAATCATTATATCAGGTCTATTGTCCTTATATTATTTTATTGAGGTTTTCACTGGGTCATTCCACCAGTACCCCTTTTTTATTATGTATGGCTATGGCTTCCACCATACTGTGGGTTCTTATTTATTTGTCCTTGAGTTATCCTTTCAACAGATATCCTTATACAGTGTCCTAGGTACAACATGTCTCATTGGTAGATAATACTGTGGTGATATTTTCAGACAACTGCTTCTGATGTGGGTGATATCTTCAGTGTGAACTCCACAAAGTCTGCATCAGTTGTCCCATTTTACTGCTTTTCCTACATCTCTGTCCCTTTTGTGCATCAGGTACTTGGTTGACGCCACACAGGCACTCTTACATGGCACTGCATGGGCGGTTTTTTGTGGCCCCACATGGGTGCTTTTACATGGCACAACTACAAGTGCTTTACACCACCAGAGGGACACACACGTGCATATTTCTCAACATGCTTGACCTCAGTTTCCATTCCAAGTCAGCATTGTCATTCATTGTCCACTGACATTGTCCAGTTATTTAACTTATTTCATCACACCCTACCCACCCACCCCACACACACACTACCACCACTACCCTAACCTGACCCTCTCCCCCTCCACATCCCACTGCATCTCCTATGCAAACAAGGCAACACCACCCCACCCCACCCCAGCCCAGCCCAGGGGCCTTTCTTGACAGGAAGCAGTTAATGAATGTAGTAATTGATACTAACGAACTTCACGCCAATAAGAGTACAATGGCACGAAAGTTAGTCAATAACAAGTGCAACTGTACTGGAAGTCAATTAACAGTGCAGGTGTACTGAGATTATATATATCAATAAAGAATATGGCTACTCTTCATTTGAAGTATTTGACAAAAAAAAAAAAGAGTATGGCCGACTGAGGCTACACATCAGAATTTTAACTCAGGACACAAAAACTGACGAAATACTGCTAAGCATTTTGTCTGATATGTAAATGATTTTGCTAGGCCATTCTTTCTGCTATAGGCACAGGCCCTGAAATCTTGAGGGGGGGGGGGGACACGCTGATTATATCAACACTCCCTGTTTTTCTATTTTATCATCCATGAGTAGATAAAAGGTGAAGTCGGGACCCCACAGTATTTGAACTTAAATATTTTTGTCTGATGACGTAACAATTCTGCCAGCTTGTCCAATAACAATAACAATGATAATAAAAATAACAATAATGATAATAATAATCATAATAATAATTTCTTTCTTTATTGCCCACAGGGGGGGTTAAACATAGAGGGGACAAACAAGGACAGACAAAGGGATTAAGTCGATTACATTGACCCCAGTGTGTAACTGGTACTTATTTAATTGACCCTGAAAGGATGAAAGGCAAAGTTGACCTCGGTGGAATTTGAACTCAGAACATTCTGACAGACAAAATGCCACAAAGCTTTTTGCCCAACATGCTAGCAATTCTGCCAACTCAGCACTTTGACAACAACAATGCTGATGAGATAATAATAATAATAATAATAATAATAATAATAATAATAATAATAATGATAATAGAGACCCTCACACATACATGCACACGCACACATACATGCACACACACACACACATACACATATAGTAAGCAAAATAAATGTTCATCTTCAATGATAGATGCAGTCCATCTCCATTACATCAATATTATGTGCTCTTCCAGTCAGTAATTCTGTATGAAAGGAAATCTCACTAATCGAATATCAGAAGAGGTAGAGAGAATCCAAATGAATCAATGAGATGCTTTTCTTCATCACTTGTAATGACATGTTTTGACAACAGCTTCTTCTGTCCGTCTCCTGTGGGAATCTAATCTATAAACTGGCTGCGATTGGCCTATATTGTTGGCTCCTAGAAGGCCTGCTCCCTTCAAGCTGGTTTTTGAATGGTTCTAGTCATGCTTGCTCTATATTCTGCAGGGCTATGATTGGTCAGTTTTATTGGATCCGGAAAGCTTCTCTCCTATAACCACCTGTGTGACTATCTTCTATCCTTTATCTTCTTTTCTTTTCTTTTTTTTATTTGTTTCAGTCACTGCACTGTGGCCATACTGGGGCACCACCTTGAAAGGTTTTAGCAAGACAAATTGACTCCAGTTTTTTTTTTGTTTGTTTTCTTTTGTTGTTTTTGAACTCTATTACTTACTCTGTTGATCTCTTTTTGTAAACCGCTAAGTTATAGGGACATAAACAAACCAGCAATGGTTGTCATGCAGGGGGGGGAGGACAAATACAAAGATACACACACATATACACATATACATACATATATGTATATATAATAAACATATATATATATAATAACATTGCGGGACAACCTGTTGAAAGCCACCGACCAGATCTGTGGGTGGTGTAAGGTCCCCTCTCGACCCAGAGTAACGTGGTGGTGGAACAAAGAGGTAAACAGGGCTATTAGACAAAAGAAACAGGCTTGGAAGGACTGGAAGAACGGTGGTAGCAGGGAATTGTACCAATGTGCCAGAAGGGAGGCTAGGCGACAGGTTTATTTAGCCAGAGGGGAAGCAGATAAGAAAAGATTTGCCAATGTTCTGCGCCGTGAGGACCAAAGACTCGAGGTATTTCGTGTTGCAAGACAGTGTAGGAGAGAGAATAGTGATGTCGTAGGAGAGAAATGTGTTCGCATGGATGATGGTACGCTTGCACTAAATGAGGATGCAGAGAAAGAGGTCTGGAGATGCCACTACGATAGATTGCTTAATAAAGAGAATGAATGGGAGGAAGAGAGCCTGCCGTATGTCGACCCAATAGAGGGACCAGCTATCCGAGTTGATAGTACCAGGGTAGATAAAGCAATTAAGAGTATGAAAACCGGGAAAGCCCCCGGCCCATCAGGAATCACTGCAGAGATGCTCAAAATATCTGGCAGTGTTGGCTATAGCCTAGTCACCCGTATTACGAACCAGGTGATACACGAAGGAGTCATACCCAATGACTGGTGTAGCAGCATCATAGTCAACTGCTACAAAGGTAAAGGTGAGGCTTTAGATACAAATAATTACAGAGGCATCAAGCTGTTAGATCAGGTTATGAAAGTTACAGAGAGGGTCATAGCCCAACTAATTAGGGAGCGAATCAATTTAGATGAGATGCAGTTCGGGTTCGTGCCAGGTAAAAGCACTACTGATGCCTTATTTCTAGTAAGACAGCTGCAGGAGAAATACCTAGCCAAGGATAAACCTCTGTACCTGGCTTTCGTTGACATGGAGAAAGCCTTTGACAGGGTCCCCCGATCCCTTATCTGGTGGTCAATGAGGAAACTTGGGATAGAAGAATGGTTAGTGAGAGCTGTGCGAGCCATGTACAGAGATGCTGCCAGTAAGGTGAGGGTTGGAAATGAGTACAGCAATGAATTCCGGGTAGAGGTAGGGGTCCACCAAGGTTCCGTCCTCAGCCCCCTCTTATTTATCATAGTCCTCCAGGCAATCACAGAGGAGTTCAAGACAGGTTGCCCCTGGGAGCTCCTCTATGCTGATGACCTTGCCCTAATTGCGGAGTCACTATCAGAACTAGAGAAGTTTCAGGTGTGGAAGCAAGGTCTAGAATTGAAGGGCCTTAGAGTCAACCTAGCTAAAACCAAAATCCTAATAAGTAGGAAGGTAGATAAAACACAAACCCCTTCAGGTAGATGGCCCTGCTCAGTATGTAGAAAAGGAGTAGGTAGTAACTCTATAAGATGTACCCGGTGCAAGCTATGGACACATAAGAGGTGCAGCAACATCAAAGGCAGGTTAACTAGCAAGTTAGTTTTTGTTTGTGGCAGATGTTCAGGTGCAATAAAGACTGTAAACAAACAGGAAACAACTTCTATCTCATTCCAGGGTGAAAAACTAGAGGTAGTCGATAGCTTCCGCTATCTGGGCGACCAAGTTAGTAGTGGGGGTGGGTGCGCTGAAAGTGTAGCTGCTAGAATAAGAATAGCCTGGGCAAAGTTTAGAGAGCTCTTACCCCTGCTGGCGACAAAGGGACTCTCACTCAGGGTAAAAGGCAGACTGTATGACGTATGTGTACGAACAGCCATGCTACATGGCAGTGAAACATGGGCTGTAACTGCTGAGGACATACGTAAGCTCGCAAGGAATGAAGCCAGTATGCTCCGTTGGATGTGTAATGTCAATGTGAATACCCGTCAGAGTGTAAGTATCTTGAGAGAAAAGCTGAACATTAGAAGCATCAGTTGTGGTGTGCAAGAGAGACGATTGCGCTGGTATGGACATGTGGTGAGAATGGATGAGGATAGCTGAGTGAAAAAGTGCCACACCCTAACAGTTGAGGGAACCCGTGGAAGAGGTAGGCCCAGGAAGACCTGGGCTGAGGTGGTGAGGCAAGACCTTCGTACAATGGGCCTCACCGAGGCGATGACTACTGACCGAGACCTTTGGAAATGTGCTGTGCGTGAGAAGACCCGGCAAGCCAAGTAAGATCGTTGCCAGTGCCCCTGGACTGGCTCTTGCGCGGGTGGCACATAAGATGCACCATTTTGAGCGTGGCCGTTGCCAGTACCGTCTGACCGGCTTCCGTAGGATTTTCGAGCGAGATCGTTGCCAGTACCCCTGGACTGGCTTATGCGGGTGGCACATAAAAGACACCATTTCAAGCGTGGCCGTTGCCAGTATCGCCTGACTGGCCTTCGTGCAGGTGACACATAAAAGCATCTACTACACTCTCTGAGTGGTTGGCGTTAGGAAGGGCATCCAGCTGTAGAAACTCTGCCAAATTTAGATTGGAGTCTGGTGTTGCCATCCGGTTTCACCAGTCCTCAGTCAAGTCGTCCAACCCATGCTAGCATGGAAAGCGGACGTTAAACAATGATGAGGATGATGATGATGATATATATAAACATATATATATAAACATATATTTGTGTGTATAGATATATACATAGGCGCAGGCATGGCTATGTGGTAAGAAGCTTGCTTCCCAGCCACATGGTTCTGAGTTCAGTCCCATTGCATGCCACCTTGGGCAAGCATATCTTCTACAATAGCCTTGGGCTGACCAAAGCCTTGCGAGTGAATTTGGTAGATGGAAACTAAAAGAAACCTGTCATATATATATATATATATATGTATGTATATGTTTGCATGTCTGTGTTTGTACCCCGCACCATTGCTTGAAAACTGATGTTGGTGTGTTTACATCCCTGTAACATAGTGGTTCAGCAAAAGAGACTGATAGAATAAGTATTAGGCTTACAAAGAATAAGTCCTAGGGTTGATTTGTTCAACTAAAGGTGGTGCTCCAGCATGGCTGCAGTCAGATGACTGAAACAATTAAAAAAAATAAAAGAAAGAATATGTATGTGTACACACACATATGCACATAAATATAAAACAAGGTGGAAAAAATAGTACTCAAATACCGAAGGTAGAGCAACGTGCTTTTTTATTAAAGTTGATAAAACATCACAAAACTGCGATATTTTTCCAGCCTTAATAAAAAAAATTATATGTATGTGTATATATATGAGTGTGTGCATGTGTGCGTGGCACGTGCTTGTTTTGTTGGCTGGTCTGAGATGATGACTAGTTGAGTTGATGAATGAAAACATGTTTCTTGGTCTGCATGGAAAAGTAACTGAATGACACCTGCAAACATTTAATAGAAGATTTTTATTATCACTCATAAAGTCAAACTGCATTGGTCTTTTATTAATGACAACAGCAATAATTACACACTGGGAGAGAGATATTCTGCTTGAAGCTTACAGATGCAGCAACGTGGCTGGTTCAACATAACCAGATTCCTGTCTTATAATCCATTCTTTTCTATCATTTCTTTTTTCTCATTTTTTTTTTTATTCAGATATTTTACACTCCATTTACCAATAATCACGAGAGACAATTGAAGAAAACAATTTCGGAACCTTTCATTTGCACCAAATCCAAATCAGAAGAAGATTCTGCCAAGACCAAAAGCTGTGTAGATTTCTTACCAAAACTTGAGAAGAATTTTGGAAACAATTCCACGTAAGAAGCAACATTTCCATTGTATGAAATTTCTATTTCTTCAACTAATTTCAGGGCAACAGGCACATGGCCAAATGTGTGTGTGTATGTGTGTGTGTGTGTGTGTGTGTGTATGCATGTATGTATATATATATATATATATATATATATATATATATATATATATATATATATATATATATATAGCTATCATTTTGTCTGTCTTTTAATCTTCCTTCCCACTTATCTATCTTTATCTGTATCTATATCTTTACAGTCAGACACGGGCCAGCAGCAGCCAACCATTCCTTGAAAATGATCCTGCCAGAAGCCATAATGTTAAACCTCAACCTCAACCAGAAAATTTCTTTGGTCTCAGTACAAAACAGCTTTCTGTTGGGACCCTTCTAAGCAAACAGCCTGACAATACACATTCACACAGAAGAACATCTTCATCCCCTCCAATTTCAGCAAAGTCTAAAATCTCAAACAAACCATCAACAAAACCCATGAAAGCCCTTCCTAATTCTTCATTGTCTTTGAAATTTTTCGATGGTTCTTTTCCAGATTGTGCTATGCTAACCAAAGTGCCACACAAAGCTTTGCCAGACAGTTCTTTGCCAATCAAAGTACCACACAAAGCTGCATTGCTCGATGGTTCTTTGCCAATCAAGGTGCCACACAAAGGTTTAACCGCTTACAGTTTGCCAAATTTGATGGGTGAGCCGACAATCTCCAGGAATCCTGACCAGTCAATCACTGAGAAGCAATCCAAAAGAACAACCCGACCCCTGCACAGTTCATCAAGCCAAAGGTCATCAACCGATGCCACAAATTTGGCAAAATCCTCCAAGACACAAGTGTTAAGTAAGTATATATCATCATCACCATCATCTTTTAATGTCCATTTTCCATACTGGCATGGGTTGGACAGTTTGACATGGAGCTGACCAGCCAGGGAGCTGACCAGCCAGGGAGCTGACCAGCCAGGGAGCTGTCCCAGTTTCAAGTATTTGTTGTGACATGGTTTCTACAGCTGGATGACATTCCTATATTTATATATTTATGTTTATATTTCTTTCTTTGTTTCAATTTGTAATTAATACTTGGTGCATTCCAGAAGGTTTTGAGACGCTTTCAGGAGAGATATTTATTAATTTCTGCTCCAGCATGACTATAGTTCAATGATTGAAACTAGTAAAAGGAAATATATATATATATATATATATATATATAATCAAAATAAGCAACAGGATATCAAGAAGTGATGCATTACAAACATTTCAAGCAGCTCCATTTAATTGAACAATGCAATCATTACATCAGTTTAAATGCAGGGCTATCATCAGCTGCATAAATGAATAGAATTTTAATCAGTTGGACACATTAATATATATATATATATATATATATATATATATATATATATATATATATATATATATATATATCTTCCTTTAATTAAAACAATGAAAATATTGCTTTGGTTGTTATAATTATTGCTATTTATTATTGTTGTTGTTGTTGTTACTGATGCTCTCTTCTTTCACCCATTGTTTTTCAGGCCAATCTCTACTAGAACAGCTCTATCAATATCAGAAAGAAATAGATTATACTCATTGGATGTCGGAACAGCATTTAGAGAGAATCCACCGGAGTTTGGATCACAAACCCTTACGGCTCGTGGTAAGAGGTCCCTGTACTTATTTTGTGAAGGTATATGACCCAGTGGTTCGGATGTTGCACATATGATTGCAAGATCTTTCTTTTGATTCCTAAACCAAACAATACATTGTGTTTTTGAACAAATCATTTCATTTCACGTTTTTGACCCCTTCACACCTAAATTTACCATAGTCACTCCCCAATTTATTCAATTTACTCCCCATTTTGTTCCATCCCCCCACCACCACCAATTTCACCTCCTTCCCAATTTTCCACAGCCTCTTGTACTTTACCTCAAATTCTTCACAATCTACCCCAGTCATCTTCAGGAGGATCCTTATTTTACCACAAAGTTCCTTTTTTCATTATACTCTTCCACCAGATTCATCTTCCCCCTACATCCCCTATTCTCTGTCATACAGTCCTCTATCTCCCCTATTCTCTGTCATACAGCTTTCTATCTTTTCTATGTCTATTCTTGTCAAAGGGTGTCGTACTCTCGCCACAACACTCACATATACTCAATCTCCTATACACTGTCTCTGCTATATTCTTATTTACCTATACATTGACTGACCTATACCCTGTCTCCTATACCCTGCCTCCCTTATGCACTGACACATATATAACCTGACCCACTTGTAGTGTGACTCACCTGTACTTTATCATAATGTCCTCTGACCAATCTATTGTCTGTCTCCTTTATATTCTGATTTACCTATACCATCTCTCCTATATCTTGACTCACCTATAACTCCATCATACAGTTCTATTTCGATTTCAGATTATATCATCAAAGATATCCCAGAAACAGTTCCTCATTGATGCCTTGCTACCAAATACATTTGATTTGATTTATGTGAGTAATGAAACGCTTGCATTTCTGCACCTCCTTGTTCATACTGCTGCTATCCTTCTTCCATGTGACTCTCTCAACATCCCTACCTTCCTACATGTGACTGCTAGCGCTACTACCTTTCTACATGTTATCTTCCTACATGTGGCTCTCTTGGCACTTTTGTTGTTTGACATGTGACTATCTCATCACTGCTACCTCCCTACATGTGGCTCTATCAACACTGCTACCTCCCTACATGTGTCTGTTAACACTTCTACCTTCCTACATATGTACAGATTTAGCTATGTTAATGCCAAAATGTGGAGCAAACACAAATTTGACAGTTTGCATAAAAGGACAAAAAACAAAAAAAAAAAACGATTTCTAAATGGTTCTGCTTAACGTAAGTTGGAAAACGTTTACTGAAACAGGGGAGATAAATAGAACAGAGATAAATTAGCTAAAGAGAGTTATCTATCTTTACAATGAATTTTTTTTTTTCCACTGTACTTTCGAGATTGACCAAAAAAAATTTATAAACAAAGAAAAATTAAACTATTTCCCTATAAATTATAAACATTCATATAATTGTCATTAGCATACAAATTATTACAACAGAAAACGTGCGTGTGTGTGTGTGTTTGAGTGTGTGCGTTATCTATACGTATGTATGATTTCGTTCTTTTATTCTTCTTTTACTTGTTTTAGTCATTTGACTGCGGCCATACTGGAGCACCGCCTTTAGTTGAACGAATCGACCTCAGGACTTATTCTTTGTAAGCCTTGTACTGGTTCTATCGGTCGCTTTTGCCTAACCGCTGTTACGTGAATGTAAACACGCCGACATCGGTCGTCAAGCGATGGTCGGGGGATAAACACAGACACACAAACATGTGTATATATATATATATATATATATATATATATATATATATATATATATATATATACATACATACATACATACATACATACATACATACGTCGGGCTTCTTTCAGTTTCCGTCTACCAAATCCACTTACAAGGCTTCGGTCGGCCGGAGGCTATAGAAAAAGACATTTGGCAACGAGAAAAGATAGAAATAATCATAAAAATACATGATTATGGAAGCTTTGTTGCTGTGGGCCACAAGTTTGGTGTCAATGAATCTACCACACACTCCATATGCTTGAAGTGGTGAGATGCTTCATGTGTCATAACATTTTTGGGATCCAATCCAACCCCCATGATAAACCAGGCTAGATGTATCACATGCATTGCACAGTAAGACCTTTCCATGTGAGACCCTTAAAACACCTTTCTTGTTGTATTTGGATGTTTTTGTTGTTTAAACTTCTTTTTTTTTCTCTCTTTCTTTCTTTTCAGGATTATGATAACTTTTCAACGACAGATCTTCTGGGTGAGTTACATGTCTCTTCTATTGTTGTTTGGTTTTGGGATAATAGAAATTAGAAAGTTTCTAATTTGAGGGTCTGTGGATCCTAAGAAATCTGTGAGCTGTGTTCAAAATTTTAGCTGTATGGTTAAGATGCTTGCTTTGCAGCTATGTTGTCTCAGGTTCAATCCCATAACGTGGCACCCTGGGTAAGTGCCTTCTACTATAGCCCTGGGCTGGCCAAAGCCTTGTGAATGGATTTGGTAGATAGACACTGAATAAAACCCATCAAACATGTGTGTGTGTGTGTGTGTGTGTGTGTGTGTGTGTGTGTGTGTGTGTGTGTGCGTGTGTGTCCTTCTCGTGACATTATGATTGTAAATGAATATCATCATAAAGCAATATTGCTTGTTTCCAAAATATGTCTGGCCATGAGAAAATAGGAACTTACTTGGAAACAGATGAGGGTTAGTAACAGGAAAGGCATCCAGTTGTAGAAAAAATCTGCCTTGGCAAATTCAGCCCATCCCATGAAAAAAAAGACCAAAATTGAACATTAAATGATGATGCAATGCAAAATGCTTAATTATTTAGTAATGTATACAAAGTGTGGAAAAAAAAACACCGCTCTCAGATTCACCATTCTTGATAAATGTTTCAATAGCAAACACACAAAATGCATCAATTCAAATCCAAAGACAAACAAATGGTAAAATATTAGAAGACACCATTACTAAATGTCTCACTCTACTAGAATCAGAACAACAAGCATGTAAAAAAATATATACAAGCTTTTTCTGTTGCGGACTGTCTTTATTGCTCTTTTCCTTATATTCTGTTGTGATCTAGAATTTGTCTTACACAAGACATGGCAAAAGAACAAAAAAACCCTCCCAGATTTTCCATTTTTAATAAACATTTCAACAACCAAAATGCTGTTATACAAATAATGATGGTAACTAAACAAACGGTAAAACATTAGCTACATAAAGACTCTATCACCACAAATCTAACTTTACGAGTGCCTTGACGATGGACATATAAAATATGGCAGGTTTTTCTGCTGCACATTGTATTTCACTCCAATTCTCCTTATGTTTTGTTGAAATCTAGAGCTTGTTTTGTACACGGTGTGGCAAAAACTCCTCCCAGGTTCATCGTGTTGGATAAACGTTTCAACAGTAAATACAAAGTGTGCACTGATCCGAATCATGATGGTATTCTACAGGTGAGTGGACAGGAGCAAAGTGAAACGAAGTGTCTTGCTCAAGATCATAATACACTGCCCAGCCAGAGAATTGAGACTATGAACTTAAGATCACGAGTGCAACCTTCTCGCCACTGAACAACATCTTAGACAGTTGATTTGTGTTTTTGTCTTGGTGCTGCCGTTGAGATTCTGATTTTCCTTTCTTTCAGATGCAATTCAGAAGAAGTTAGATGGCAAAAAAGTAGAATGTCTTCTGATGATGTGCAAGGTAATTCAATTGGAGTGCATCCTTTTGTAGAGTTCTTCCATTAAAAAAAGTATCTTCTACGATAGCCCTGGGGCTGACCTGAGCCTAGTGAGTGAATTTAGCCGATAGTAACTGTGTGGAAGCCCATCTTGTATGTATGCATGCATTTATGTATGTATGTACATAAGTATATATATATATATATATATATATATATATATATATATATATATATATATATATATATATATATATATTGAACAAAAACGCAATAGACGACATTAAAACATTCGGATAGATAGACGATAAAAAAGGCAGACAAGAGAAACAACAATTAGAAGGACAGGGGAAAAAAGACAGGTCATTCGTGGCCTTCTATCCTCAGTCAAGTTCCAGAAGTCACGACCATTTCGGGCAGTTACACTTGAAATGGACCCCTTTGTAAGAAAGCTAGTAAATGTGTACGGCAACAAGACAAAAAACAAACGAACAAACGAAAAAACAGAACACCGAACACAATTACGAATAATTCAGAGAGGAAACTCATCCTTCATATAAACCCATGAAAACCTTAGGCACTATTTCAGCGAGCTCTGTGTCTTCCGTTATCCTATGTAAAAGCAGAAATCCCTTCTAAGTTAACATATTGAGATGTTGAACAGGAGGGAATCGCTAGTGTATAGAGAAACCAAAAGTTCTCCAAACGGCCTCAATGTTATTATAAACCGGGTGGTATAAAACGAAAATATAACCTCACAAAATCATGGGACCAACGGTGGTCAAAAAGACCAAAAGCAGAATATTTCTAGACTAACCCTTAAATGAATTTTTCCGTAATATTGTTAACGTAACGACATATTTTCAAGTATTAACATAATGAGCAAAACGGTAAATAGTAGGAAGTCAAATGTTAAACTTAACATAGAAATAGTCTAGGAATTGTTGGTTGTGAAATATGCCAAAAAAATAATCTCAAAGAAACGTACCTTTTATTTCAAGTGCAAAGAGTGAAAATAAATCCGAGTGTAAACCAAAATTTTACAACAATTGACAGTTTATTTACTGAAACAACGCCTTACGTTTGTAAACAGGAATGCAATAAAAACGAAATACAATAAGTGTGATAATGCTTTCGTTTTTCATAACTGGTACCCAAGTTCGAACTACCCTGCATTATTTTCTACAAACAATTTAGGTGAATAATGCACATTTTTTTAGCGCCAGTCAAAGTTATCAGCTTAAAAATAGATTCATTTATTATTATACTTCCTATAAAAAACGACTATATAAGACAAAAATTGTCGACTATATAAGATAACAAAATGACCGCCCTAACGTGACCAATCAATGTAACCAAAACTCTTGAAAATTTGCTGAAAACATTTCTGCCCAGTAATAAAAAATCGTCTTGTTTTCATGTCTAATTACGGCAGCATTTTCGTGCAATCTTTGCGTGCACTTAATATCTGATTGAGTAAAGCTCACATGTGAGAACAAACAAGCAAAAAGGAACAAAAAGGGTGAGTAACGGACAGAGTGAAAACTATTGAAAAGGTTGGAAGACGCAACGAAAATTTTAGAAAAATAAAAGAAGAAATAAGTGGAAATTTTACCGTTGTGTGTGTTTTAAATTATAAGGCACCAAAAGAGAATGACTCTCCCCGGACACAACAGAATATATATATATATATATATATATATATATATATATATATATATATATATATATATATATATATATATATATATATATATATATATATATATATATATATATCAGGTCATTAAGAATGGAATGAAATGTTCGATTCTCTTATGCACCAAGTTTAACAGTCATTAGCTCCAATGTTTTTATCCTGACAGTTCTCTGTTTTACAAGATTGAAGAGTTACATGATCGCTTTTCAAAATGCAATTCATGGTGTCTGATTATATTGTGAGTTTTCTCTTGTAAATCAAATTTTGTGGACCCATGGGGCTGATGTAATCAACTAAACCCCTTATCCACCGTATTTCAGGCCTTGTGCCAACAGCAGAAAGGATTGTTATTCTAGTCTTTATTTTGTTTTTTTTCTTCCTGTCAGGGTGGTCCTGGATATATATATTTGGTGAAGAACCATGTTGTGACTCCACAGAAGTTGAAAAACAGCGACTGTCAAGCACTGATCTGGTGAGTGATGAAGGTTTGGCTGTTCCTCCTTCAATTCGGTTTCATTCTGGTATTTCTGGTTTCCATCATACAAGGAGAAGTGATGTTGTGACGTTCAGCAGGTGTATTCGTCAGAGTGGGTTGAGTGATGTGGTGTCGAAGTGAAAGGACTATGTCTAGGGTTCAAATCACACTGGATGCTCAACTCTGACAAGGGTGGTGGTGGTGGTGGTGGTGGCGAGGAAAAGGAAGGGAAGGAGCAGAAGAGAAAAAGGAAGGGAAGATGGTGGTGGTAGTAGTGGTGGCAGTGGTGCAGACGATGGTGGTGGTGGTGGTGGTGGTGGCAGTGAGGATGATGGTGATCAGGACGATGGTATAACTGGTGATGATTGGAATATGAGTGATGATGATGATAATCGTAGTGATGGTGATGAAGTTGATGATGACGATAATAACAGTGGTGGTGGTCATAATGGCCGTTGTGATGGTTGTTGGGGTCGTTGTGATGATGGTGGCGGTGGTGGTGGTAACAGTGATGAAGATGTTGGTGATTATGATGATAATGCCAGCAGCAGTGGTGGTGGTGGTGGTGGTGGTGGTGATGACCATGATGATGATGGCAGCAGTGGTGGTGGTGGGGAATGATATTGATGATGAGGATGATGGCAAAATCCTTTTCTGTTTCAATTTCTTCAGGTTTTGGAAGTCTCTTGAGCAAGTAATCAGTAAACTCAAAGAAGAATCTGCTGCCATCCACATCTTGGTGCCAAAACTCACAGACATTCAACAAGGATGCACAGTAAGCAATGGATTCCATGGCTTTCTTTTTGCATTTTACATTTCACTGGACTTTTTTTTTTTAATCTTTTACTTGTTTTCAAGTTATTGGGTTGTGGCCATGCTGGGGCAACACGTTAAATGGTTGAGTTGAACACATCAGCACCAATATTTTTTTTTTAAAGTCTGGTACATGTTTTATCAACCTCTTTTTGCCTAACTGCTAAGTAGGGATGTAGATGCACCAACGCCAGTTGTCAATTGATAGTTGTGGTGGTGGTGGTGGTGGTGGTGGTGCAAGAGAACAAAAACAAGCAAAAACACACACACACACACACGCACACACACATATTTATAATATCTAAACTATGTAGAAATACACATACACACACACACACACACACACACACACACACACACACACATATATATATATGGTGATTTTCCAGAGGAGTGAGATGTGATTATTATTATCATTATTATCATCATTATTATTATTATTATTATTATTACTATTATTATTATTATCATCATCTCCAGCTAGAACACAATCTACAGCAAGTATTAGAACCCTTTCGAATCCACGTTGAAGCAATCAGTTTTTCAAATAGTAAAGGTAAGTAAATAAATACTGGACGTTCTTGTAAGAAAATAATTATTTTGACATATTATGACAAATTCAAACAAAACAACTCTCCTTATTTTCCTCCCTCTCTTTTTCTCTCTTACTCTCTCATCTAACTTCACAAAAAAAGTAGGTAGGTAGGAACATACTATTGTACTCATATATAACTAATACTCAGATGTCTTTGTTTTTCTTTTCTGTTTTAAGGCCTGAAAATTCTCAGTATGTACTTCAATATAAACAGCCTGTTGCCATGGTTAGGACACCAACAGCAAGAACAGCAACAATATGTAGAAGAAGAAGAAGCAGAAGCAGAAGAGGAAGCTATTTATGGAGAGGACCAATCTTTGCAAGACTTCTTGGATCCGGATTATGACTTAAAGCATTCAGTTTTATGATGATCTTCATTCAAAAGTGTTTCTTTTGTTTAATTTTATTTACATTTTTTTATTTCAATGAATGTTCCTTCCGTTTACCTTTCAGTATTATCATTTCTTTCCTCCTCCTCCTCCTCTTCCTTCCTTCCTTCCTCTCTTACTTGTTCTCCCAATATCCCTTCTTTCCACTTTTCCTCCTCTCCCCCTTCAACTTCCCATTCTCTCACCTCACTCCTCCCCCTTTCCTTCCCTCCTCCTCCTCCTCATTCCTCCTTCCCTATCATTCTCTCTTCTCCCCCTCCCCTCCATAATTACTTATATTTCTCTATAATTATGGTTTTTCTCTGGGTTTTCCTTATTTCCATTTCACTGCAATTTTGGTTTTTGAAATGACTGCTTCAATTATGATTGTGAAAATGTTACCTCCCCCCCATATCAGATGTTGCTCCCCCCCCTTACATATCCCTATTCTTTGAGTAAATCCAGTTTCCTTCAGTAACTTTGAAAGTCAATAAAAGAAATTCATATTTTTATTCTTGCTGTTGTTATTGATGTTACGGAGTCGAAACTCATTCTAGCCAGGAAGAAGAGCAGTGTTAGGTGATGATGTTGATGATGTTGTTGTTGTTGTTGGTGGTGGTGGTGGTGGTGACCATATGGTCAAGAAGCAAACTTCTTTAAAACACAGCCATGACTGTACAGATAAGGTTTCAGTAAAATCAACCATTTCTTATCAGTATACCAGGAAAATTAACGGACGTTTGGCTGCTACTTCTAGCAGGTAAAAGTCCAGCATTGAGCTTCCCTTGTTGACTCAATAAAGTTTAAATTTAAAAAAAAAAAGACTAAGCCAGAGAAAAAAACCAAACACTTTTATTGTTAAACATAGGGAATACATTTCAAATGGTATAATAAGAGTTGTTTACTTTGAATAGAGCTTTCAGAAACCAGAAGACAACTTTTTTTTTTTAATTTTATCATAATTATAAAAATCACATCATGTATGTATGTGTAGCATATCTCTAGCTACATATATATGCGTTTGTTTTACTTTTGCAATTTTGGAAACAATATATATCTGTATATAACACAAAGTAGAATGGAGAATTACACATTTTTGGTTCATAATTTGCTTATGCACGTTTCAGATGAGCCACTGTTACATAATACAATGATGCCTTAATTCTTCACATTAATCAAATCATAGTCAACTGACAATAGTATTACATAGATCTAGAAAATCAGCATCAGCACATATTCCTGAGAGCTACCACTCCCATTGATTTAGTTAGCCAAACTGGGTCACCACTGAGTGCTTAGAAAGTATTTGCCTGCATTTCCCTATTCCTGTTCTTTCGTATTTTACACACACACACATGCATGCTATTTCAAATTTTGGCACAAGGCCAGCAATTTTAGGGAGAGGGTGTTAGACCATTGAGTTCAGTTTTTGACTGGTATTTTATCTAGTTTTTTTTTGGATCCAGGTGGAATTTAAACTCAGAAAGTAATGCGTTGCAAGAAATAACCACCAGGCATTTTGTCCGATGCTCTTATGATTCTGTCAGTTTGCTGCCTTTCGTTTTTTTATGTCGACCTATAATTTTAAAACAATTTAACATCAAATTGAAAGGTTACTTGATAATTTTTTAATAGAATACATATTTATTAATTTTTTACAAGGAAAAGTTTAACAGTAACTTTGAAATTACATACAACACAACATGTTGCACATCATATTGCAGGGTTTTAAGACAACTCAGACCTCAAAATCAAGTTGTGCATCATACAGGATAAGATATTATACATGGTCTTTCATAATATATACACACACACATACATATATCTATATATATATATATATATATATATATATACCTATATATATTCAAGGTGGGTGACAAAAGCAAAAAGAAGCTATATCTCGCCGCTTAGAATAAAGTATTCAAAGAAAAATCTGAGAGTGATTAAGAATATTTAATTCACAATCATTAGTGCACAAAATATGTTCTCTTTCACCCATGGCACACTGGGAACAGTCCCGATGAGCCAGAGGTGAAGCAGAATATATTTTGTTAAACTAATGACTATGAATTGAATATTGGATATAAAGATTACCTTTTGGTGTTAATACTGCTCCCATCACTAATAATTATTTTTTAATGTACCTGCTGATTATTTGATACATCAGTGACTGAAAAGTCACTGTAATTCTATATGCTGTGGCAACGAGATTTGGCTGGTATGTGATCACCGGAGGCCTGCCACTGAAGAAGTACAGTACATGGAAATCATGTGATCTGGCAGCTACAACACTCATACCAGATGAATTTCATCTGCTATCTATGTATATCTGTGCTTTTATGCATCATGTCTTTATATGAGAAGACCTCTCAAAGTTAATTTTACAGAATTCAGTGTTCCAACAAGACATCCACGTTAAGCTGGATATAAAGAAATATATATATACATATGCAAGAAAAAATCACTGTAATAAAATTGTATATTCAAAGATAAGTCTAACTATGATGGATTGTAAGATTGGCCACAAAAAGCAGGCCATAAATTTTTGGGGTGAGGAGAGTGTACAGGTAATATTAAACAGATCAACCCCTAATGTTTAGCAGGTATTTTATTTTATCAACCTCATTCATCCATTCATCTGCTTTTTCCACCACTTGAAGAATAAAATGCAAAATTGAACATCACCGGGACTTGAACTCAGAATGGAAAAGGAATGGACCAAACACTACAAGGTATTTTTTTATCTGTCACTTTTTACTATTTCTACCATTCATCAGATGATACCATAATTAAAATCTATGTGTAATTTTAAATTTGCATATATTCATTTCTCTAAGTGGTGGAACTAATCTGTGAATATGAGTAAGTCTCTCTTATCTTTACTTATATCTTTTACTTGTTTCAATCACTAGACTGCAGCCATGCTGGGGCAGTACCTTATAAGGTCTATCACTGAAGAAATACAGTATACTGATATCACATGATATGGCAGTTACTACTCCCATGCCAGATGAATTTCATCCGCTGACAATGTATATCTGTGCTTTTATGCACCACATGTTTGTATGATAAGATCTCTCAAGGTTAATAAATTGACACCAGTACTTCTGCTTTTTTTTTTCTTTTCTTTTCATTTCTTTTTTTTTTAAAGTCTGGTAGTTGTTCCTTCAGTCTCTTTTGCCAAAGTGCTATGCTACAAGGATGTACATAAATCAGCACCTGTCAAGCACTTGGGGAGAGCATGATAAACACAGACACATCATATATATACATTTATATATACACACACATACATATACATATATAAACATCTACATACAAATATATATATATATATATATATACATACACACACATATAATGGGCTTCTACACAGTTTCTGTCTACCAAATTCATTCACAAGGTATTGGTCAGCTTGGAGTTATAGTAGAAGACATTAGTGTTGCACTGTGGGATTGAACCCAAAGCCACATGGTTGCAAAGCAAACTTCTTAACCACACAGCCATTTCGTTAAAAGAATACTTTTAATTAACACACCTTTAATGATTATATTTTTAAACAACTTTATCCTCGACTACATTAATTTTCAACATGGTCACCGTATTTTACATGCGCATAATGCGTGCAGGTGTGCATAACATGTGCAGGGGTGCATAATATGTACAGGTGATTTTCTACCCTAAAACACTTTAGTTATACTGGCCCACTAATCCCCCTTGCATAAAACAAGGTTTAGTTTTTTTACCTTTTCACATGTCCCTATGTCAGTCGAAGTAATTTTTTAAATTTTTTAAAATATTAAAAAAAAAAATTATGATAAATTACTTTTCAATTATAATAAAATATATTACAGCAAGCTTTAATTTTTTTTTTTTGTGGTTTATTCTTACCATGTAGAGATATTGAAGTTATAAAATTTTTCAGTTTTTAAAATTTCACAAAGATTTTTAAAATAGTCTTGGACATAAACACAATAATAATAATAATAATAATAATAATAATATTGATAATGATAATAATAATATGTAATAATTGGTGCATTGGGAATTGTAAGCAAAGATATAGAGAAATGGTGGAAGAGAGATTGGAACAGAATGTCTTGTGGAGCTTCTACAGAAAGTTTGCGTCTTAAAGACTGGAATAATTATCAGGAAGGCTTTAAGCACTTGAAAGACTACTGAAAGCTTGTGGATACCTAAGGTTACCTAGGTAGTAACTCTCTAATTCTACCAGGAATAAGAATGAACCTGAGTCAAATCAATAATAATAATAATAATAATAATAATAATGATGGTTTCGAATTTTGCCACAAGGGCAGCAATTTTGGGGGAGGGGATGAGTCAATTACATCGACCCCAGTGCTCGATTGGTACTTATTTTATCAACCCTGAAAGGGTGAAAGGCAAAGATGGCCTTGGTGGAATTCGAACTCAAAACATAGTGACGGGCAAGACAATGCTTAGCATTTTGTCCAGTGCACTAACAATTCTACCAGCTCACCATCTTAATAATAATAATAATAATAATAATAATAATAATGATAGCAACAACAACAAAGATTCTTGAGATTTGAAATGTGTTGCAACTGAAACTCAGGATAGCATCCCATCCCTGCTTCTAAAATTAGCAGACAATTGCTTTTGCATAAGGAAGAACAAATAATTTAAGATGTTAGGTTTAAAATTTTGGCACAAAGCTAGCAGATTTGAAGGTGGGTGTAAGGTCAATTATATTGACCCCAGTGCTAAACTGGGACTTATTTTATTGACCCACAAAAGAATGAAAGGCAAAGTCGACCCTGGTGGCATTTGAACTCAGAACAGAATGATGGACAAAATGCTTCTAAGCATTTTCTCCAGAGCAATGGTGCTTCTGCCAGCTCACTGCCTTACTGATAGTAATTTTTAAATATTAATAATTTTCGAACAGTATCTTGCAAGGAACCTACCAATTAAAAAAAAAAAAAAAAAACGAAATATATGGAGCCTGGGTACTATAATGGCAATATAGATCAAAGATTGTTTTTCTTCCTGGTGTTTGGTGTCATGCCATGGAGATAAT
This sequence comes from Octopus bimaculoides, assembly GCF_046866305.1. Classification (NCBI taxonomy): domain Eukaryota; kingdom Metazoa; phylum Mollusca; class Cephalopoda; order Octopoda; family Octopodidae; genus Octopus; species Octopus bimaculoides. The sequence goes on along the minus strand of NC_142948.1, from coordinate 37,873,034 downwards.
TTTCATATGAAATTAAGCTTATTACAGTTCAGTGAGGGATGTTGTACCATTTCCTTTTCACTATTTTTATACCGGAAAGAAGCAAAAACCGGCCTTGTGGATAAGCTATTAGATTATCACCTTTTGGGTATATATTTCACTGGGTTCATAGTTTATTTGATTGTGATTTTAAGTTGAAGAGGGGAGCTAAATATACGTGAGTTTATAAGAATATATACAAGAACATCTAGGAGCACTCTACAACATATTTATATGCATTTATGTAAGTATGTACATCCATAACCCATGGCAAAGTATAATGGAAGTAGCCCAACTGCCAACAACTCTAATTTCCATTATCCTTTGCCATGGATTATCACCAAAGATTCACCTTTAGAAATGATAATGGACCTTATTTCTAACTATTATCTATTTGATCAGGGACCGACCTAACACATATTTTTTTCACTTTGATCCTTCTTTCATTTTTTTGACAAACTGGAAAGTACTAACATTGATTAGGGATATTCTTCCTATCTATATATTTCTGACTTCTCTCTGATGACGGAATACTTTGCTTATAGAATCCTTACTCAATATCATGATCCATTTGCTTGGCTATTCTAGAAACAGCTGTAAGAGGCTCTGTTTATATTCTCTATTTAAATTAAATGAATTTTCGAGTGATGCCAAAGGTTTTGCTTTTCATTTTCTATTTTAATATGTGCGTGTGTATATACATATAGTTGCACAGTTAAAAACAAATACCCATATATATATATATATATATATATATATATATATATATATATATACACACACATACACAATATATATGTTTGTATGTATTCACACTACACTATCTTCCTTGAAGGAGTTTTTTTTTTTTTTTTGAAATGGTAAATATGGGACGAAAGTATTAAGGAAGCTATGAATGGCAGCATGAAATTATTGTTTGTTTGTTGTTTTAAAAATAAAGAAGCAGAATTTAACCCTTTCACTGTAGAAATCAAATATAGCCACACAAAGTTTCTTTCTCCTTCACAGCAAAATTTTAAAAAACAGTTTTATATTCCGATCCATATTTTTATGAAGAATGTCATGTCTGGAGCTGTTTTCTGTTGAGATATTCCAAGTTTATTACTGGGGCAACATAACTTGCAAAACATACCAAATTCTATTTTTTGTTTTTTTTTTGTTTTGGTAGATATTTAACATAATTACTGTAAATACCATAAAATTAAATTTCACATTTAAAATGTTAACGAGAAAAGAAATCTACCCACCCTTAATTGTTTCATTAATTGATATTACTCATTAATTAAAATTTTTTTTTTCTGAAGTGAGATACTAAAATTTAATACATAGGTAAAAAAAAAAAACATATCTATTATTTTTGTTGTTGATTTTTTAAATGTTTGGGGTTTTTTTTTCTGTCATTAACTGAATAAAAGAAACAGTTAATATATGTTAATATATGCAAGAAAAAACAATCAAATAAAAAAATCCAAGTGTTGATGTAACTCAATGTTGAAATTCCAATTCTGCTGGCATAAATGCCATTCTTCAACACCAATCAGTTTAGGATTTGAGTGACAAATTTGGCATTGAGATTAATGCCTTGACACAGCACACAGAAATTATTGTCACCTGGGAATATCTTTTTTTTTTTTTATCTGAGAGATTTTATTTCTTGTTTGACTTTCCATATAATGTAAATGATATATGTGTGTAGGTATGTGTGTGTGTGTGTGTGTGTGTGTGTGCGTGTGCGTGTGTGTGTATATATATATATATATATATATACACACACACACATTCAAATGGAAGGTCAAACTAGGCTGACCTGATCGTCCATATACATAATTTTAGTTGTTCAGTTAATGACAAATAAGAAGATTGTGATGATAATGATGATGATGATTTTTATTGTTGTGTTTGTTGTTGTAGTTTAACCCTAGGTCAACTGTGATCAAGCAAACCTATGATCAGATGTATTCCAGTGATGACTGTTCAGTTTTTTTTTATATTTTGTCACAATGATTGGGCTGTGGCCAATGCTGGGGCACCACCTTAAAGCATTTAGTTTAACAACTCAGTCCCAGTAATATTTTTTTTTTAAAGTGTGATACTTTTTCTATCAGTCTCTTCTGCTGAACCACTAAGTTAAGGGAACATAAACCAATACTGGTTGTCAAATGGTGGACAAGCCTAGACACATACATGTACGAATGTGTGTGTGTGTTTATATACACACACACATACATACAAACACAATACACACCCAGCAAGCTTCTTTCAGTTTCCTACTCCCAAATCCACGGCTCAGAAATATAGCAGAAGACACTTGCCCAAGGTTCCACAAAGTAGGACTAAAGCCATGGCCACATGGTTGGGAAGCAATAACAGTCCTTTCCACTTTAGAAGACAGTGAGATGTGACTTGAAAGTGCTTCGGTTGCTATATCTAGCAAATTGAGTAACCTCCTAGAGGCTGCCACATGATTATGACGATGATTATGATGGATGTAATGAAGTATGTTGCAGTGGTGGTGGTATGAGGAATTGCAGAGAATAATACAAAAGAAGCTTGAATTAATAAAAGGGATTTCAGCCCTCTTTAAATTAGCCCCTGAAAGCACAGTCAGGTTGAATGGAAATTAGAAATACAGGTAGTTTAATTTCTGATCCGAAGAAGCTCCCATACTTTGCAGCAGCAGTTTAGGAATACAGCAAGCGAAAGCCATTTGTGCAAAACTTAAGATTATAATTCTTTGTTGTGGTGGTGGTGGGGTGGATTTGAAGAATCCCTAGATACAAAATATGACTGTGGCCATTCTGAAGCACCACTTAGTATGCAAATAATTTTTTTCTTCCTTAAATAGTTCCTCTTCTTTACATTCAGTGGAATTTTTACAGGTCCAACTAGTGTTGAAGAATTTAATAAAATAACTTTGTCATTATTAATCTGGTATTCAGAATATAAATTAGCATGAAAATTTTAATGGGAGGTTTTAATTTAAATCACTTTAAAGCTTGAAGTTTGTATCACAGAACCAAAGACAGTCACAAGTCGGTCGGTACCAAAAAGGATCATTATTGTTATGATATTTCTGTTGAAATATCTTAACTTTTGTCATTATTAATCTGGTATTTGCAACATAAATTAACATGAAATTTTGATAGAAGCTTTTAATTTAAAATAGTTTAAAGCATGAAGTTTGAATTGTAGAATTAAAGGCAGTCTTGGACAGGTATCAGAAGGGTTAACCATTTTGTAATGATATTTCTGTTGAAATATGCTGCTTTTTTTGTTTCAAGTAATTTTGAAAGTAATGAAGAATTTAGTGAAATAACTTTGTCATTATTAAGATGGTGCTTGTTTGATGGAAGAGGTTGTTTGTTTTAATTCAACTTCAAACATGAAGAATGTATCGTAGAATTAAGGGCAGTCTGAGGCTGGTTTGTATCAGATGGCTTAACCCTTTTGTTACCATATTTTTGTTGAAATGCACTGCTTTTATTTCGAATGATATTGTCATTATTCGGTGTTTGGAACATGAATTAACATGAAATTCTGATGGTAAGTTATAATTTAGATCATTTTAAAACAAGAAGTTTGTTCCATAAAACTAGGAGTGGTGGTCTGAGGTGGATTGGTATCAAAAGAAGTTTAAGAAATCCTTGAAAAACTATCATCAGGTTAAATGGAAGTTAGAAATAGAAGTACAGTAAAACCATCCATTTAACAGACTCCAGTTCAACATACAGATATAACAACATCAACAATAATAACCCTTTCTACAGTAGGCACAAGACCTGAAATTTTAGTGGGAAGGGGGCTAAGTCGATTACATTGACCCCAGTGTTCAACTGGTACTTATTTTATCAACCTTGAAAGAAGTCGACCTCAACAGAATTTGAACTCAGAATGTAAGAACAGCCAAACTGTTGCTGAGCGTTTTTTTTTTGTTTTTTTTGCCAGGCATGCATACAATTCTGCCAGCTCACGACCTTAACAATAACATAGATAATATTAATGGTTTAAAATTCTGGCACAAGGCCAGCAATCTTTTTTGAGGACGAGGGGGTCAAGTTGATTAAATCAACTCCAGTACGCAACTGGTACTTATCTTATCAACCCTGAAAGGATGAAAGGTAAAGTCAACCTTGGTGGAATTTGAACTCAGAACATAGAGATGGACAAAAATCTGCTAAGCATTTTGCCCGGCATGCTAACAAGTCTGCCAGCTCACTGCCTTAATAATAATAATAATAATCATGCAATACTGTACTACCACTAGCATCACAGCAAAATACTTTTCAACTGTACATAGATTTAATATGCATGTAAATTTATGTAAACATACATTTTGTCTTGCCATGTGTGTATGTATAAGCACACACACACATATATATATATATCTGTGTGTATACACATACATACATACACACACATGGATAGATAGGTATATTATGTTATAGAAAAACGTTTTGGTTTGATTAAAAATTTACATGTTTCATTCATTAAAAAATTTGATATCTTTTATTATAATTTAATCATTTTAATTTTTCTTTTTGTGTTATAGTGTAATTTGTATTTAAGTTTTTTTTTTATAATTAATTTTTTTTTTAAAAATGACTCCCAGATTACCTCTGATTTAATGGACTCTCAGTATTAACAGACACATGATCTGCGCTGTTATGAGTCCATTAAATTAAGGGCTTACTGTAAGTTTAATTTCTGATCCAAAGAAGCTTCCATACTTTTCAGCAGTAACAAGCAGCAACAGCAGCAGCAACATCAGCAGTAATTTAGGAATAAAAAACAAAAACAAAAAAAAAAACAAGATTTCTTTACAAAACTGAAGTCTATATTGTTTTCTTTTCTTTTTTTCGTGTATGTTTGCAGTGACAAAAAAAATCAATTTTAAAGAAATATTTAATAAAATATTTTCATAAACTAAAAAATTCACTGCGAAATGTTTGCTGTTTTAATGAAGGAAACTAATTTACTTCCAAAAAAAAAACTTTCCAGAAAGTTTAAATCAAATATGGAGCTAGACTTTGGAAGAAATTATATAATTTTCTTTAGAGTTTCTTCTTCTTTGTGAAGTAGATATCACGGATTTTGCTGATAACCCATCTTTAGGCATACCAAATAAAAACACAGTCTTTGATATTCAGGCAAAATATGAATAAGAAAAATAAAACTTAAAGTATATATAAATATATATATATATATATATATATATATATATATATATATATATATATATATATATATATATAGATAGATAGATATACATATACACATATATATGTATATATACAATTATATACATAGATTTAATATGCATGTAAATTTATGTAAACATACATTTTGTCTTGCCATGTGTGTATGTATAAGCACACACACACACATATATATATATCTGTGTGTATACACATACATACATACACACACATGGATAGATAGGTATATTATGTTATAGAAAAACGTTTTGGTTTGATTAAAAATTTACATGTTTCATTCATTATTTTGCAAATATATATATATATATATATATATATATATATATATATTTATTGTTTTAAGTGTGTATAAAAATGTATGCGTACATATGTATATATATGTACCAATGTGTGCCTGTATATATGTATATTTCTATGTATACCTATGTATGTATGCATGTATCTATGTGTGAATGTGAGCAGTGTTAAACACTAATGGTATACTAATTAGTTACTCCAGTAAACAGAATGGTTACTTATTTCTCTGGGATTGGTCAAGTGTATAAACATCACTGATGAGACCTCAATAAGGATAGAAAATCGATTAAGGTTGTTCATCATTTTTTTTAGTCTACAGAGAGATAAGTAGAATCAACCTGTTTGTATGTCTATTATGCGTTTATATATATGTATCTGTATGCATGTGCAAATGCATTCATATGCACATTTATATTTATATATATCTAAATATCTGGTTATAGCTTTTTCAGTCTATTTACTATATAAAAGTATAAATATGCTTTTTTATCTATCAGCAAATAAGGTTAGACTTAAACCAAAAAAAAAGAATTAAAAATACCACACGTCTTCATTTATCTATCGTTGTCAGAAGAGAAAAAAAGAACTGTGAGAGAGAAAGAGTAAAAAGAAGGGAGAGAAAGATAGAGTGAGAGAAATAAAGACGTCTTCAAAAGGCAAATCACTGGGGTTTTTTTTTCGTTTGTTTGTTTGTTTGAGATTGTTAAGTTTTATTGGCTGGTTTCAAGTCGTTTATATCCACTCCTGTCTTATCTTTCAGATGTTGACACAAAGTTGTTAAGCAAAGATCCATAACTAAATCCAGAACGACTTGTTCTTCAGGTGAAAATTCTTCCTGCAGGTACATTCCAATCTGGTCTTTTGCTGCTGGACGATCAATGCCAATTTTCAGTCTTGTCAATTTCTACAAAGAAAGAGAAAAAAAAAATGAAATAATAATAATAATAATAATAATAATAATAATAATAATAATAATAATAATAATAACAATCTTTTCTGCAATATGCACAAGCCTGGAATTTGTGGAGAGGGGGGATAGTCAATGACACTGACCCCAGTACTTGACTGGTACTTAATTTATCGACCCTGTAAGGATGAAACCCAAAGTCGATCCCAGCGGAATTTGAACTCAGACCATAAAGATGGATGAAAAGCTGCTAAGCATTTTGGTCCAGCATGCTAACAGTTCTGCCAGCTTTTTGCCTTAATAATAATAAACACACACACACACACACACACACACACACACACAGGTGCAAGTGTGTGTTGCAGAGATAGGTTTGGGAGTGTGTTTAAAAAGTTTGCTTCCCAACCACAGGGTTTCAGGCTCAGTCCCACCACAGGGCACCTTGGGCAAGTGTCTTCAACTACAGCCTGAGAGTACCAAAGTCTTGAGAGTGGATTTCATAGAAGTAAACTGGAAGAATGTGAATATATATATATATATATATATATATATATATATATATATATATATATATATATGATTGTGTGTGTGTGTGTGTAGAGTGAGAGAGAGAGAGAGAGAGAGAGAGAGAGAGAGAGAGAGAGAGTGGGAAAGAGGGGATAGGGACGGTCATTGATAAAGAAAGGTGACCAACCTACCTCAGAGTCCAATGCATTCAACACAGACTTCACACCACTGTGTCCACTGCAAAAAACATAACAAATAAATAAATAGAGATTAGTTTAGTTACAAAAAGACAGTCCTTAAACAGACTGCATGTTGGTGGTGGTGGTGGTGGTGGTGGTGGTGGTAGTAGTGGTGGTGGTGGTGGTGGTGGTAGTGGTGGTGGTGGTAGTGTGCGTTTTTAGGGATCCCATTACATCATATATAAAGATATAATTTCATACTGTTCTTTTATTCTTTTAGTCGTATCAGTCATTTGACTGCGGCCATGCTGGAGCATCACCTCTCGTCAAGCAAATCAACACCCAGGACTTATTCTTTGTAAGCCTACGACTTATTCTATTCTATCGGTCTCTTTTGCCAAATTGCTAGGTTATGGGGATGTAAACACACCAACGTCGGTTGTCAAGCGATGGTTGGTGGGTGGGGGAACAAACAAACGCACACACGTTTGTTATTTTTTAAAACATGAAGAACCTAACAACCGAGCTGCATCTGCTGCCATGAGATATCATCGACCATAGTTAAATGCCAACCAAAGAATTACTGCATTGACTCAGAAAAGAAACACAACAGAATCAGTTTAAAAGATTATATAAACTGACTTTTTAAAGAATATCAGATTAAATCAGATTAAAAGATTAGCCCCTCAGACACACATATACACACACACATCTTGCACGTTAGGGCAATATATCATCTTGGTATAAGTACTATCGCACCTGGTCACACTTACAGACTTTTGATGACCTTTAGATGGACAGAAAGCAAAGAAATAAATAAGAACATCATTCAGTACAGAAAGAGAAAGGGAGAGAGAGAGTTAGGGAGAGGGGAAGGATAAGGAGAATAAGGGATAGAGGGGGAATATGAAGGTAAAAGAGAGAGAGGGACAGAGGGAAAAGAAAGAGAGAAGAGACACAGACAGAAAGAGAGTGGGCAGAGAGAGAGAGAGAAAGAGAAAGTGAGAAGGGAGAAATAAGAGAAAGAGAGAGAAAAGAGAGAAAGATGAGAGAGATATGTTGGATGAATGTGATCAACAACAGCAACAACAACAACATCAACAACAACAGATGTTCCATTAGTCGTAAACTTACTTGGCTGAGCCTCCATTCTTCAAAGCGATCTTGCCCATTCTGCGGCCAATGTCATCATGGATGAGGTAGACATTCTCTGGTGGGACATCGAAATGACGAGCTGAAAGAGACAATCAGTGAGAGAGAGGTCAAGTGGTGGCAGATGTAGTGGAAGCTTGTTTTGCAACCACAAGGTTTCAGGTTCAGTCCTACAGTGTGGCACTTGGGGCAAGTGCCTTCTGCTATAGTCCTGGGCCAACCGATGCCTTGTGATGGAAAACTGTGTAAACCCCTTGCCATCATCATCATCATCATTGAATATCTGTTTTCTATGCTGGCATGGGTTGGACAGTTTGACAAGAGCTGGTAGGCCAGAGGACTACACCAAACTTGATGCCCTTCCCAATGCCAACCACTTTACAGAGTGGACTCGGTGCTTTTTTTGTGTGGCACCGGCACCAGTGAGATGGCCAAGTAACTTACAAGACAAGGTTCTTCAGCTGAGGCAGGTGGAGCAATTATTGAGGAGGTTGGCTCTGTGTCAGGTGAAAAGAGGTTAGGGGACGAGTAAAGGGACAGGAATAAGTGTATGGATGTGTATGTATGTGTTGAGGGTATGTGTCTGGAGAGAGACGTGTGTGTGTGTGTGTGTGTGTGTGTGTGTGTGTGTGTGTGTGTGTGTGTGAGGGTGAGAGAGAATCTTTAGAAATTGTAGTCGAAAGAGATCTCCTTACCTGCCTTTGAAACACTGGTTCCATTTACCATCATTGGAATCTGTGGTTTCAGGAGAATCAGGCTGACATCGTCAAGTTTGCTCACAGCAACGTGTCCGGCCACAGTCTCTTTGTCGTCTTTCCATTGTAGTTTCAGCTCGTCGGCCAAACAGTCAAGAAGCTGCAGACCGACACTGTGTCTGGTCAATGATAGTTTATCATGGCCAAGACCAACGATCTGAAATTCAAGAAGAAACATTTGTGTGTATAACAAATGGTGTTGTGGTTTTAGGTTGGCGTTTAAAATGGATTCTGATGAAGAGAGGATTCAGTAATTAACTGGAAATAATTACAGGGTGAGATGGATGGATGGATGGATTGATGGTTTTGTGGATGGATAAATATACAGACTGACAAACAGATGAATAGCGAGATAAATAGAGAGATAGGTATATATATATATACATATATATATATTCTTGAGCGTCAAACTAATACACCTGTTTGTTGTTTATACACCTGTCTTTGTCTTTTGTTTTTCTGTAAATTTCAACTATATATATATATATATATATATATATTCTTTTATTCTTTTACTTGTTTCGGTGATTTGACTGTGGCCATGCTGGAGCACCGCCTTCAGTCGAACAAATTGTATGTATGTATGTTACATATTCTTTTATTGATGTAGTAACTGCCATTATTTTTATCATCATTGTTTTAACATTCACTTTTCCTGACAAGCCCAGGTCAGACAGAATTTTTTGAGTCATATTTTCCATGGCTTGGTACCCTTGGCTGTTGCCAACCCTTGTCGATTTCCAAGCAAGGTAAAATTTCATCATGGCCAGACATGTTTGCAAAGAATATTGGAAATAAATGACACCGTTTGAATTACAGTGACAATGATTTGCAACTTTCACACAGTGTCAAGACAAGGATACACCAACTCATGCACAGACACAAACATGCACAGACACACATATACATAAATACATACATACATTATACATACATACATTATACATACATATATACACACAAGCAAGCACATAAATGCAAAACATGGTGGTAAAAATGGTACTCAAATACCAAAGGCAAATCTGATATTTATTAAAGCCGAAAAAAATCATGACAAACTGTAACTCAGAGTTTCACATTACCATTCGTCAGACAGGTGAGATGACTGAAAATTTGTTCTGCTTCAATAAATAGTGTGTGTGTGTGTGTGTGTGTGTGTGTGCACGGCCACCAATTTTTTTTTCTTTCCTTCATTTCTTTTTTTAACATTAAAAACTGGTTATAACCGTAATCTGCACCAGCTGAAAGGTTGAAAGGTATTTGTAGAATATTTCATCAAGAAATACCCATTTTACTGAAAGTTATGAGGAAACGCGGTGGGGTGAGGGTGGTGGAGAGAGGGGGGAGGCCGAAGAGATTATCAACCATTTCTAGGACAGTGACCACATATGCTTGTATGTATGCATAATTTTGTGAAGGTCCGATTCCTTCTCATACATTGCAACGCAATTATAGAAAATTAAAATAGCGACAACATCGGTGAAGAATCATTGAGAATTTAAAATCAGTCCATCACTGAAAAAGAGGAGGTGCCTGATAATGTATTTCATGATTTATTTCATAAGTACTACACGTAACCCTAACCCTAACCTACACACTCACGATCACGGTTTCGATTCCCATACCGAGCGGAGCGTTGTGTTCTTGAGCAAAACACTTTTGTTTTTACGTTGCTCCGCGATCACTTCGACATCTAACTTGTTGCCTCACCGTTTTTTTGTACGGACAATATCGATTTGATGGAGCAAGTATCCAACACATGCAATTCATCGCTAAAACCAAATCATTTGTGCAGGTTGTTTACACCTCGTCGTCGTCTAACGACGAAGAGTCCGTATACGTACATACATATATATATACACACACATTGACATAGATGTATATATAAATATAAAACAATACACAATATAAATGGCTGCATACACACGTACAGACGTCCACACACACACATAGATATGTCTGTATAAGGAAGAATGCAGCAAAAACAATGAGTCATTTTCACGAACTCACGCATGTATTTGTATTGTATTATGTGTATAAATTATGAAGCTTCGCACCGAACACAATGGTCGTTTCACAAAGAACTGCACACACAAATGTATATGCGGTGTGTGTGTGTGTAGGTAGGTAGGTACGTATGTCCACGAATGTATGAAAGCACTTATATAACATGTAGGAACGTATGTTTATGTATACATGCATGTATGCACGTATGTACATATCTAGGCATTCGTATGTGTATGCATGTGTATAATGCAGGTATGTAACCATGTATCTCTCTCCATATACGCGCGTGTGAGAGAGAGAGAGAGAGAATATGGGTCACTTCACGACGAACACACTACACACAAATGTCTACATATGTATGTATGTGTTTTTATATATACATATATATACATATTGAGCACACACACACACTTGTATTGTTTATTATACGTGCATGAATGAATGATTCTACAACTAGCGCCGACAGCATCTTGCATAGGGCGTTCCTCTAACTTCAACGCATGCAGGTACACGTATGTCCACCCCATCTACAGCGGGGTGTGTCATAGAAGAGATTGACTTTTCCAAGACTACAGCAGTCTCAATTGTCACTTTTAAAAGTGCACGGAACCTTTTCCCAGACCTACCCACCTCTCTCTCTCTCTCTCTCTCTCTCACACACTCTTTCCGCTTAGGCCTCTATAACCCTCTCACCAATTCTCTCCTCCACCGGTTCTACCACTTTCATGTCCCCTTCCTCTCCTTCCACACTCTCTAGTGGTTTTGCTTTTAACCCTCCGTCCTTCCATACACACTCTTTCTTCCTTTGTCTACTCATCACCAATTCTCTCCTCCGCTTCCTCATACCAAACTTCTATCGTCTGCCTCTATCGTTTTACTTTCACTTCCTCCTACTTCGTCGTTCCGCCACTTTCCTTCTCCCTTAATTCCCCCCCTTCCTCTCTCTCCGTCTCAATCTATATAGTCTTCTTGCTTTTCACTCTCCGCCACTATTTTCTGTTCTCTTTCTCACTTTCTCCCTCTTCCCTTTTTCTCACTCTCACTAATCTTCTTCCTTTCACCTCTCCCTCTTCCCACTACTTAATCTCTCTCGCCACTCTCTCTCACGGCTTACATTGCACACAGGTCGTTGGCTCTGTTCCTGACGTAAAAGCGGCAATGCACGCAGCCACATGCATATCACAACACAGATGCATGATGGAAATAGACCCAAGCTAGGCTAGAACAATAACACTAGATTTAAAACACGGTAGGAATAAAAATAACAAACCCCAACTGTCGAAATACCTAATATACTATTTCTGTTCTACTCGATGTTGGATTCCTTTCCTAGTTTCAGTCCTTGCGGCCTTGCAGGAGCATTCTTTTTTCTTTCTTTTCCTCTTGTAGGCACAAGGCCTGGCATTTTGGGGGAATGGGCTAATCTATTATATCGATCACAATGCTCAACTTGTACTTTATTTTATTGATTCTGAAAGGATGACGGGTAAAGTCGTCGACCTCGGAGGAATTTGAACTCAGAATGTAAAGAGCCGGAAGAAAGACTGCTAACTAGCTGGTCCGGCGCTTTGTCAGTTCGCCGACTGGCACCTATTATTTTACGAATATTACTATTGACAGTAAAATAATAGGTAACAAACCAGTAATTCATTGGATATTTTCTATCCCTTAAGGTGATTATTATAATTTATATATATCACACTTCCAGGCTAATTGCATGTAATGTGTATAGTGCAACGAAATACAAAAATATATATTTAAAAAGATACATATAAAATCGCTGCTTGCTGCCAAGACTTTACAAAAAAAAAAAATCTAATTTTCCCAAATACACTCAAAGGAACTGGGATAAAAGTGGGAGGGTGGGGGAGCAGAGAAAATCCGTAAGAAAATCGATATAAATAAATAGAGAGAAATGAATGAATAGGTCGCCGGTTTACAGTTTCAAGAGTTTATCGACTGTCATCAGAGACAAAAGGCTAAAAATCAAAAAAATGCGTTAAATGTTTTTAATTTTTTATTATTACTTTTGTTGTTGTTTTATTGTTTATTGTGTATTTGCAATGCCAAGAGTCGTTTGTCCCTGTATTGTCCTAAACGTCCTTTTTTTTCTTTTTCTTTCTTTGGCCCTTGTGGTCAATAAAGAAAGTAAGGCGGCGATGCTAGCAGAATTCTTGATGGATCGGATAAAATCTTTAACGCTATTTCTTTCGGCTCTTTTTTAGTCGAACAAATGGATTCCAGGACATATATTTTGGGGCATGTCTGCTTGTTACTATGGAAACAGGTATAAATGTCTCTGTGGCTTACGATTGGTTATCAAATTCACTCACGAGGCATTGGTGGTCGGCCCGGGGACGAAATTTTTTTTTTCCCTCAAGAGTTTTGGACTCCAGTAATGAACTCATTTGCATACAGCCAATCAGAGTAGAGCCACCTTTATCCTTTCTTCCTTACTCTTTCCCTCTCTACTGGCAGACAGCAACTTCTAACTACCTGGCAGGCAAACGAATTACTCTTTTACTTGTTTCAGTCATTTGACTGCGGCCATGCTGGAGCACCGCCTTTAGTCGAGCAAATCGATCCCAGGACTTATTCTTTGTAAGCCTAGTACTTATTCTATCGGCCTCTTTTGCCGAACCGCTAAGTTACGGGACGTAAACACACCAGCATCGGTTGTCAAACATATACACACACACACATATATATATATATATATATATATACATATATACGACGGGCTTCTTTCAGTTTCCGTCTTGCCCAAGGTACCACGTAATAGAACTGAACTGGAAACCACATGGTAGCAAAACGAACTTTTTTAACCACACACCTATGTGTCTATACCATCGAGGTCCATCCACACCATGAAAATCAAACAGTTTTTGTCGTCATCGTCCTGGCAACAACTAAAAACAATTTCAACTGATCTCTGCTACAGCCTGTGTAACTTTTATGTTGGACAATATCTTTCTTAAATTATAATTAGATATCCATTTCCAAAATAATCTCGTCTGCTGGTTAATAATTAGCAAATGGAAAAAAATCAAACACCACTTACAATAATTAGTTTCGTTTGGGTCGGGGTATGTAATATATGGGGATGGGGAGCTGTTGCACTTTTCATTGACAATTCCACCGCTACAGATTCTGGAGAACCTCCCTCTATCTCTCTCTCACCCACCCCCAACCTCTGCTTACCCACATACCCCTACCTCTACCCCCCACCCTCAGCCTAACCCAAACCCCACCCGTGCTTTCCCCCACCTCCCAACACCCTCACATCACACCACGCTACACCATATCAATCTGTGCTGGGTCATGGTCGATCGCAGCCAAGTTTTGAGTCTCCGCAGAATGCTAAAAGATCTTCCGTCTTCACAAGAACTGGTCGGAAACACTAAAAGCAGTCTGAGCAATCGTTCAACATTTGCGAACAAGCGACGGGCTTCTGGTCGCATTTCACCGAATATTTTACGATGATCTACAATGATGATTTCCATAAAAAAAGTATTTCGTTCCTTAGTGAAAATTCCACAAGCTCTGGATATTCCATGATCACTTCAGCACAAAAATTTCCATTGAGTAAAATATTGATACAATGCTATAATATTATGGCAAATGTTTGGCGTGAGGAAGTGGTGAGAGTCCATTCAGGAAATGGCTGGTAATATTTTAACACTAAAGAGAGTTGGAGGGGATACAAATACTTCCTTGCATAAACGTCAGAAAACTAATTCCTGCATCGCATATTTAGAAGAAGCAATCCAATAGATAATTATTGCCTCGATTGGCACAGAGCCACTGTTTCGGGAAGAAGAGAACGAAAGAAATCAGCGTTGGATTATTGAATAGAAAATGCTTTGCGATATTTGTTCCAAGTTTTTTTTTTTTTATGGTTTGAGTTTGGACTCTGCCGAGGTCAACTTGGTCGCTTAACCTTTCATGTGAAAGATAAGAAAGTGCAAGTTGTCTGGATATTTATCATCCAACCAGAAACCAGTAGAAACATGTGCGAAGAGACTGAGATCAGACCACAGCCAAAGAGATGCTAATCTACATTGGAAGGGATATCACAAAACCCCCTATGCTTGAGAAGGGGTGTGGCTTAATGGCTGGATTATGCGGCTCACAATCGTACGGCTGTGAGTTCGATTCCCAGTGATATGTTGTGACCTTGAGCAAGACACTTTATTTCACGTTCCTCCAATCCACTCAGCTCAGCAGAAACTTTACTGGAAACTGTTGACTCCTGGCGGGATTTTGAAGCTCAGAATACAACACAAAGAAATGTAATGAAATACCACTTGGCATTTGTTTAAGCGCTCAACCGATTCTGCCCTTCCATTATCAGTTATCCACTTTGCTTGCAATACCATAAATATTAAATACAAAAACAACAACGGTATTTATATAGGAATGCAGCAGCGAAGACTGCCAAGTTCCTTAGTTACGTGTGTGTGTGTGTGTGTGTGTGTGTGTGATGTAATGTTTATCAGAGATCACGGGCGTAAAAGTACATCTGCACAAAACTAAGTAAAGCAAGAGTGAATCAGTGACTGTTGAAGTATAAATATAAAACTGTAGAGAATGTATTAAATGCCCATTGCTTTTGTTTGTATGCATAGACATTTGCATGTGTGTGTGCATAGATATATATATACATATACAAACATGCATATACTCATACATCCATATATATATATACATACAAATATATATGCTAATACATATACATGTGTGTGTATGAATAAATAAATATAAGATCCAAGGATCAAGGTGTAGGAAGAAAGTTAGCTTCAAGCAGTGAATATTTAAAAAAAAAAAGAACAACTTTGAGGGACAAAAGTGGTTTATTGAAATGGAAGGTGGTGGATTTTTTTTTTTTTTTTTATCAAAGTACGATAAATTGAAAAAAGTTCTTTTTATATTTCACAGCAGGTATGCGAATAAGAATACAAGAGTTTAGGAATGGAGTAGGAAAGATCCTAGCTACATATGTTTCGTAGCAAGCAGAACATCAGAAGTGGTAAACATCCAAGCAACGAGTACACTGCTGGCTACTCATCAGGCCAAGGCCATCTTGATAAAAAGCACCATTTTCTATAGCCCTGGGTCAGCCCCTAACCTCGTGAGTGAAATTGAGTAGATCAGAGCTATAAAGCAGTCCTACTGGATAGATTGTATCTGTAATTGAAACAGATATTACAACCTTGACACGGTCACCGAGTCTCGTGTTATTTGTGTCTTAGATTCATGGAAGGTGTAAATGTGCTTGGCTGCTTAGATTGTGATTCAGGAGCAGATAACACAACTGGTGTTCATATGTTTATGTCCTTGTAACTTAGCAATCAGCAAAAGAGGTTGATAAAATAAGTACTAGACTTTCAAAAAATAAGCACAGGGGACGAGGCAGTCATTTAACTGAAAGTCTACAAGGCATTGCCCCAGTCTAATGGCTGAAACAAAACACGAAACATAAGATATATCCAAGTATACATACATACCCATATATATATGTGTGTGTGTGTGTATATATTTCAAGAGAACTTTCCATACAGTGTGTGTGTTTGTGTGTGTGTGTTTGTGTGTGTGCACAAGGTGAAGACTGGATTAAGTTATTCTAAAAGTATATGGAGATTGATGGATATAAGAGGGTGGGTGAGCTGCTTCCAGAGAGGGAGAGAAAATAGGTAAATAAAAGGAAAGTAAGACTGCGGAGAAGAGGGGGGAGGGAAGAAGCATGATGAAGAAGGGAGAGAGAGAGAGGGGTGAAGCATGAAATAGAGAGACAAGAACGAAGTAGCAAAGGAGAGAGAGGGGAAACATACATGAAGTGGGAGAAAGCAGAAGAGACACAGATAGAGAGACAGCAAGAGAGAGTGAGAGAGAGAGAGAAAGAGAGAGAGAGAAAGAGAGAGTGATACGAAAGAAGAGAGGGGCTAATCAAACAATCATTTGGTATTCAAGAGAAACTGACGGGGGGGGGGGACTCGCAAAGAGGCTACCAGACTACAGACTAAGGGGGTTGGGAGCTATGCTGCTGCTGTTGGCATGGTCTGTGTACTTATAATTCAACAGCTGAATTCGTTTAGCTCTCTGTAGGAGGCATGACCTAATTGCTGAGGAAGAGAATGGGGGTCGATTGATGAATGAACTGCAAGGGAACAATGAGCCTTGGTGGTTTAGCCCTGGATCATTAACTATGATTGGGTGGAGGCACATGGCTCAGTGGTTAGGGTATTAGACTCATGATTCTAAGATTGCCGTTTCTTCTTCTTCGACTCTTGGACCAGGTGACCATGTGCTCGCCACCTTTGAACACAGAATAACAATTCTTTCTACCTAAAGGCACAAAGCCTGAAATTCGAGGGGAGGGGACTAGTCGATTACATTGACCCCAGTGCTCAACTTGTATTTACTTTATCAATCCTGAAAGGATGAAAAGCAAAGTCGACATTGGCGGAATTTGAACTCAGAACATCAAGATGGACGAAATACCACTAATATCACTAAGGGTGTGGCTGTGTGGCAAGAAGCTTGCTTCCCAGCTACATGGTTCTAGGTTCAGTCCCACTGTGTGGCACCTTGGACAAGCATCTTCCTCTATAGCCTCAGGCCAACCAAAGTCTTGTGAGTTGATTTGGTAAACGGAAACTGAAAGAAGCCCATCGTGTATGCACATATACATATATATGTAGTCGTGTGTGTGTCTGTGTTTGTCCCCCCACCCACCATCACTTGACAACTGATGCTGATGTGTTTATGTTTCTGTAACTTAGCAGTTCGTTAAAAGATACCAATAGAATTAAGTACCAGGCTTACAAAGAATAAGTCCTGCGTTCGATTTCTTCGACTAAAACCCTTTAAGGCAGTGCTCCAGCATGGCCCACAGTCAAATGAGTGAAACAAGTAAAAGAACGAAATGTCACTTTTCCCTTTGCCATGTGCCATCAGTTGTCTCATCTGGAACTCTGGACATTATCAAACGCTGGGGTTCCCAACCATTTTCATCCTTTCGGGGTCGACTAAATAAGTACCAGTTACGCACTGAGGGCAATGTAATCGACTTAATTCCTTTGTCTGTCCTTGTTTGTCCCTCTACGTTTAGCCCCTTGTGACCAATAAAGAAAGAAAGAAAGAAATATTCAGGCCAGATCTAAAACCAGGATCGTTTTAGGGAGCTGCACCAAAGAAAAAGCTAAACCCAAGTCAATTAAAACCCTTTGGGGGCTGCTGGAAGGAGGATTGGGGGCTGCAGTTGAATACAGTTGATTTTAGTGTGTAATTCTTTTTTTTTAAAGGCAGTTAAAGCAAGTGATTTCATGGAGACATAACTGCTATTTCTAGCAGATCAGATACACATACACACACACATATTTATGTATTTATATTTATATGCATATATCTGAGAGGGGGTAGAGTGTGTGTGTGTGAGAGAGAGAGAGAGAGAGAGAGAAAAAGTTTTATGAATATCATTGTCCATAAATGGTTAGAGTGAGGGAGATCGTTTTGAATCAGTGAACATTGGAGGAATGGATAAGAGAGATTAGTAAGGTTAATCTGGGTTAGATAAGTTCAAAGCGAGGTTAATGTAGAGAAAGAGGGGACAGAGAGATAGAGACGAAAATAGATAGATAGATAGATAGATAAAGGAGACAGAGATAGAAAGAGAGACAGAAAGAGAGATATAGAGAAAGACAGAAAAAGGAGACAGAGAAAGCAGGGACAGAGAAAGATATATAGATAGATAGAAAGAGAGTAAAGAAGACTAAGAGAGGTGAGAATTTCTAGCAAGCAATTTTCTTTAATGCTAAAAATGTAATGTTTTAGTACCAGTTTGAGACACACTCAAACACACATGCACACACACACACACGCATGCACACACACACACGCACGCACGCACACACATGTGAATTTGGAGGAGAGGTTTATTAAACCTTAACGAAAGTCTCATAGTGATGGGGGATGGAATAGGAAAACAAGGGGTTATACATACATATATATATATATATATATATATATATATATAGTTGTCTGTCTGTCAGAGAGTCTGTCTCTGTATCTAGCTAGCTGTCTATCTGTCTGGCAATCCATCCATCCTTCCATCCATTCATCCCATCCGTCTGTGTGTCTGTCTGTCTGTCTAAATATCTACCAACCTATCTATAATTTTATCTATCTCTGTATATGGACAGAAGGATGGATGGATGGGTAGACAGACAGACAGACAGAAAAAGAAAACGAATGAAAACGATAGAAAAAAACGATGATAGAAAGTAGTGTAGGAAAGAAAATAAAAAAAGAAAAATGAAGGAAATCAAGAAGAAAAAAGGGTGAAAGGAAGAAATAAATGAAAATGAAGACAAATAAAAAAAAAGAAGAAAAAAGAAAAGATAGAAAAATAAGGAGAAAGAGGAGGTAGAAGAATAAGGAGGGAAAAAAGAGAGAAAAACAACACAATGAAGGAAAAAAAAATATGGATGACTGAGTAAGAAGAGAATTTAAAAGGGATTTTTGCTATAGTTAGCCTTGCCTCTAAATTTCCATTGACCAATTTTAGAATATTACTGACCAACATCTGTGGTCAAATATCTCCAGTGACTGAAATAGCAATGGTTTAAGCCTGCAATTTACATTTTCAGTTGATCTGTGGTATGATAGGGTCAAGTATTAATTGAGTGGTGTCTGGTGTGGGCCGTGTGGTGTCCGGTATTTAGGTGGACAGAGGGGAGACGCATTTTCCGCTGGTGACCAAAACAGGAAAAAACAACAACCTTACTTTAGATATTTTAAATTAGTAATAATTCATACCTTCTTGTAAAGACGGTGTAGATGTGTATGTGTGTGTGTGTGTACATAGGCATGGCTGTGTGGTAAGTAGCTTGCTTCCCAATCACATGGTTCTGGGTTCAATCCCACTGCATGGCACCTTGGGTAAGTGTCTTCTACTATAGCCTTGTTCCAACCAAAGCCTTGTGAGTGGATTTCATAGACGGAAACTGAAAGAAGCTCATTATATGTGTGTGTGTGTTTGTGTTTGTCTCCCACCATCAGTTGACAATATATATATATATATATATATATATATATATACTTTCTGGGAATGGTGACATCAACAATATTTATGTATGTATGTGTGTGCATATGTATCAGATCATCATTTAGCATCTGGTGAAAGAGAGAGAGAGGGGGGAGGAGGGAGAGAGAGAGAGATGTAGTTATCATGGTTTAAACACCAAGCTGAAATACTAATCCACAACAAATAACAACAAACATAGAAACAGAAAAATGATCTGGTTTAACCCTCCCAATATGCTTAACTCTAATCAGTATGCACTCCTCTTGCTTTGCACACAAAAATTCTGTTAAGGGTAGTTATAGATGTATGGGTAACATACTTGATGGAAAATCTCTAAACATAGCCAAGAAAGTATAAATATCAGACAATATCAAAGACATGATTTGATGCCCTTTGAATAGAGAATGCCAGTTGAAAGAAATAGTTTACAGACCAGATGTACAACTACCTAGCAGACTGTATTGAAAAAACGGAAGCACACACACATATCAGGTTAACTGGAAACATCTTTAAACCTAAATTCACATATCACATACATTTGTTCAGATCCAAAAATAACTAAAGTAACTATGCAGAGCAGATCTAGTATTGACAGACCATACTGTAGAAATGCACATCAGGTTAACTGAGAACATGTCCTCAGAACATGTCCTCAGTGGTTACAGCCCATGTTTCACTGCCGTGTAGCATAGCTGTTCGCACACAGGCATCATATAATCTGCCTTTCACTCTGAGAGAGAGGCTCTTTGTTACCGGTAGAGGTAGGAGCTCTCGGAACTTTACCCAGCCTGTATTTAAAAAATCTACATCCCTCTGCCAAACCGTATTGAGCCAGTGTGAGCTCAAATGCATGGTCTCCACATCAAACCATGGTTGAATTGAGTGAACATTCTGAGGCCTTCATCCTACAGTGGACTGAATATAGGCAACCCAATCCAATCCAATTATTGTCTAATAATATACTGAATAATATACTAAATATATTGTCAAATAATTAACTGAAATAAGAAAAGAATTTAAATGTTTTATCATGTCTTTTTAGTTTGTAGCTAATTCATACAATTAAGTGTGAAATATATTTGTTTATCAATTGTGGATATATTGATAGAAAATTGCAATGTAACTTCACAGCACAACTAAAACAAAATTATAAAAAGAATCTGAAAAGAAAACAAGATAAAATGCCCTCTCATACCAAGCAAAGTTAATTACCAGGTGGCTATTTGTCTCTACAAAGCTTGCAATCCAGTGTGCCCGTCTTTGCTTGTTTACTACTGACCCACCAACTTAAATTTCAATGTGAAAGAGTGTAAATTCTTTCTTTTTCTTTTCCATGGATAAAGACAAAGTTTCAAATATACCTTTAAGACGGCAAAAAGTATTTTTTTAAAGTTTTGTTGAATTTTCCCTTCCTCTGCCAAACACTTTACATATTTGCTGATTTTTTGAAGGATAGATGAGAAAGTAACCCCATGATAAAATGGAGCACTTTCACATTAATTTCACAAGCAGCTGTTCCATTGACCAAATCAACTGGAACTCTGGTCATCATAACTGGCAAAGTACCAGTAGTATAAACGTATGTATGGCAGGCTTCTTTCAGTTTCTGTCTGACAGATCCACTCACAAGGTTTTGGTTGGCCAAGGCTATAGAAGAAGACACTTGCCCAATGTGAGACTGAACTTGAAACCAAGCGGTTGGGAAGCAGACTTCTTAATCACACATAGCCAGGGATTTAAAGCCTCTGTCTGTCTGTCTGTCTCTGTGTGTGTGTGTGTGTCTGGCAGACAGGCAGTGTTGCATTCTATCAGCAAATAGGGTTTTCTCTCATCTACTCCAGGTAACAAGAAACATGGCTACTAATCTTCTTAACAGAGACACTATTGAAGTTTTTTTTGAAAATATTTATCAATTTTTCTTCATTTATTTTTATGCTTCTGTACCCATTCCTTCACCACACACACACACACACACACACACACACACCCCTCTTTCCTCTGCACTAGCACTGCATATCCTGTGCACTGAACAACACACTGTCTCATGATGCGTGAATCCTGCAGTATAAAATTCCAAGTTTAATTGCCAAAATATGTCAATTACATATACATTCATATATGTCAATTACAAATAGATTAAACATGTTATATAACATTATATAACGCACCAACACATACACGCACATATCTATCTATATGTTGGGTAATGCTGGGTAATAGCTTCAGCTTTTGAGCTGCGACCATGCTGGGGCACCGCCATTAACTTTGCTACACCTTCAGTACTTGAAACTTCCTTTGAAATGTGACATTTGGTGAATGAGGGAGTTTCACGCTGGGGCCCTCATCTGCATTTTCTGACATGAGGTAGGCTCATCTGGAACTGTTGACAGAAGGAGATCCAGCTTTGTTCTGAAAACACCTCTATACACACACACACACATATATATATATATATATATATATATATTAGCCTTGATAGGTAGTGGGTAGCGATTTCCTTCACTACTTCAGGGAGTGACGACCCTGCCTGACACGAGTCCCGGGTTCAGCTGGCCCCAGCTGACAGTACCCGGTATGGGCCCCTATCCAGGGTTACGGAAAGGAGACAACCTTCAAAGAAATCCGGAGTGGAGCCCCATAGGCGGTTTAGTGTTCGACTTGACACTCTTCTGGCAGCTCCTGCAACCAAGCTGGTGCCCAACATAATGCTCTGCACTCCTTTGGACTACGTCAGCAAGGTCAAGAGAGGAATCCTGATGATTGGGCTACCCAGGATTTTCTTACATCTAACCGAGGCCCGCACAAAACTGGAGATCTCTTGGCAAACATACATGATTGCAAACATTGCTTTCCCCATTCGTTACACTAGCCGTGCGTTTTCAAGCAGCATGCTTAAATTCTTCATGAAGAATACGTGCTCTTTCAAAGGTATCGACTCCCTCCTTTACCTGTTCCCTCCATCCATGGCAATGACAAGCACTGCTCTCCCAGTCAGCCTCCTGCATTTCACAGGCCTATAATGAGGACTTACATAGATATGTACATACACACATTTAAACATGTGAGTGTGTGTATGTATGTGTATACACTCACACACAGACACACATATATGCAAATGCATGATGTATAAAAATAATTATTGATTAGTTTTTGGTAAAACAGACATTCCACGGTCCATTTGGATTCCTTTTTAAGCTAAAACATTCCAATGAGGTTTATTGTTCACAAATGCAATTAAGAAATAAAATTAAATGATGACCTCTACAGAGGTGATGAATATATATTGCTTAATATAAATAGAATTAAATGACTCCTGTTACCTGCTAATATTGATTGGCCTCAGGTCGGTCTTGATCAAAGAGAGGAGACATATAAAATTTGTTTTAGTTCATCATTCTCCTCTACATCATCATTTTAATGCCTACTTTTCCATGTTTGCATGGGTTAGAGAGTTTTTTGAGGCAAACTTTCTCCAGCTGGATGCATTCCCTATCACCAACCCTCACCTGCTCCCAAGCAAGGTAATTAAGATTGGCAGCAGGAAGAGCACCCAGCCATAAAAAAATCTGCCGCAGTAAATTCCGTCCAACCCATACAAGCATGGAAAAGTGGATGTTAAAAAAATTTTGATGATAATGATGGTTTGTGAATTTAAGTCACCCTGCAATTTACCTATTTACAGCCAGGTAGGTGCTGCTGTCCAGGAGGTGAGTTTTGATTATTAGGTGTCTTGATTACAGGTAATAATCATACATCTGATTTGGTGATATGATAGGAAATTCTCCTGTAAACTTCAACATAGGCCCAGGAGTGGCCTATGTGGTAAGTACCTTGCTTACCAACCACATGGTTCTGCGTTCAGTTCCACAGCATGGCACCTTGGACAAGTGTCTTCTACTATAGCCTCGGGCCAACCGAAGCCTTGTGAGTGGATGTGGTTGACGGAAACTGAAAGAAGCCCGTTGTTTATATGAATACGTGTGTGTGTGTGTGTGTGTGTGTTTTCTCCCCACCATCGCTTGACAACCGATGTTGGTGTGTTTACGTCCCCTGTAACTTAGCGGTTCGGTAAAAGAGACCGATAGAATAAGTACTAGGCATCCAAAGAATAAGTCCTGGGGTCGATTTGCTCGACTAAAGGCGGTGCTCCAGCATGGCCGCAGTCAAATGACTGAAACAAGTAAAAGAGTAAAAGAGTACTCTAGGCATTGATTTAAATATATCTGCCCTAAGCATACAAACACAAATTTTACTTTATAGGGTGACGTGGGGTGGGTTTCGCTGGGGCGCTTTTCACAATGTGGGGTTCCCAAAATAAAACGATAAGAAAAAAATTACTAGTATTTTTGTTTTAATGACGGAGAAAAATCACCAAATTTGCTTCCAACTGTGTTAAAAAAAGTCAACAACAGATATCTTTGCTAAGCATAAAACCCAGAAATAAAAGTTAACAAGAGACCCTGTTTTCGTGCTAGAAATAACAGGTAAAGCTACCGCCTCATCCACCCTCTTGGTTAATGAAGTCTTAGATACATTGGGTAATGTATCATAGAAGGACTGCATTATATGAAATATCTTTCCCTCTATTTTTTTTTTGGACCGCAAAAGAGTGAACTGAGGTGATTTTGACTGTTATTACTAGCATGTCGAACGACCTCGTAGAAGCGCTGTCGTTTGGCTAATGTTTTACAACTGGTGATGGTATGTTTGATAAAGTTAGTCATGGCTGTTACTGTTCCGTCGTTTTATTCAGACGAATACCAAGCGATTTTGTGGGTGGGGAATTTTCTATTTTAATATTAATTATTATATTTCATTAATTTAATTACGAAGCCCTTCACAAAGAATTAGACATATTTACTGCTGAATAATGCATTATACCTTTTTCACAAAAGGAGTAGCGAGCTTACGTGGAAGCTTCTACGTGGTCTCTAGATCTGCTAAAAATAGCAAGTGAACTCCCTCAAATCAAGCCTTAACGTTTTAGAAAAGGACGCGTTTGGTAATGTGGTTGAGGGTTCAGTGCGTATTGAAAAATGAAGAGATAATCACGGCTTGAATGCCTTTGATTAAAGGTCTTTTTCGATGAGGGTTGCCTGGGGCTAAACAGGCAAGTGCCTCAATAATGGCGATAGTAAATCAATTTGAGAGTCAGAAATAGGATAGGATAAGCAAAGAAAAGATCGGATCGGATGGGCATTGTAGGAACGACTGTTTAATCAGACTAAACAACAACAAGAGATAATGACGAGTCAACAAAGGTAAAATCAACAAAAAGACATGGAAATATATAGATTTCCAAAATGGTCACAAAAATATTTATGGGGATATGAATCGATCTTAGTCATTCATTGACTGGATCCGACCTTACTATGAATGTATTTGCTCGTTGTTCCCTCGACTGAGCCAACCCAAGGCCCTCAGCACAGAAATTTTATTAAAAATATTCTCTATCAATCATGTCTGCTTCTTATAAAGGCAGACTTCAAAACAAAAACAAAAACATTCTCGAAAATACAGAGAAACTGTTTAATAAAACAATACGTTATAGATCTCTATTTTTGTAAAACAGAGTTCTATAAATAATATAGACCTCTGTATTTTTTTTAAAAAAAAGATGCTACTGTTAGCAAAACTTCTTAACGACATATAATTCTCAAAAGTTGATAAGAGAACGGGTGGAAGATAGCTTCCATTTTGAAAACCTAACAAACGTGTTGACATTTTATAAATATAATCTCCTTATTAAACATCATTTTATTTTTTTTTTATTTTTGCAGGATCGATATCCTGTCATGATCTTCTTTTGCTCTAATTATTTCCTTTTATTTATTTTGTACAAAACGATTTCTCCAAGAAACACCTAAGGCTTAGAGTATTTATTTATATTTTGTTAATGTCTGACTAAATATTAAATACGTCCAGATTTTGTTTCCAAACAAACATTAGTAATTTTCTATGACTTTTCTCTCCGTTTTCTCAAGAAATTAATTATTTATTTATCATTATATTTTGAAAACCCCATTTGGTGAAAAGCGACCGCGTCAACCAACCCTAAAAAATATTGTTTTTGTGAGCTTGGGTCAACGAACTTCCTTATAAATATTTACATATATCAACTGAATGGCAGCGACCGCATGAAAATAAAGCATCATGCCCCTTTCTCTACAAAATTTGTCGGTTTTGGTGATGGTAATATGATGTAATATTAATGTGGATACATTATGATGATCATGGAAACTTTGTATACAGACAACAAACATCGAATTTAAATGGCCAGAGAGAGAGGGGAGGGGAGGGGGCGGTGCATCTGGGAACATGTCATGTACTTTTACTTGAGATGGAAACTGAGGTCATTGACTGAGTACGATTCTCGACAATAAAGCTTGCGGGGGAATCGATCTGCTCTATTGACCTGCTACAAAAGGACAGCCAAATCTCCCTCAAACTACACTCTTCTGTATTCAGACCGTAAAGACAGTAATTTCATAACACAGGCATAGAAACACTGCCCGGAAAAAAACAAAAGATGTTGTGGTTACGGCTGGAACGTCTATGGACATAAGTTTACTCTTTAAGGGCTGAGTTGGAGATCGAACTAACAATATAATACTCGCAACTGCAATGCTCAAGATTAAACAATATAATGTTTATATTAGAAGGGAACTTCAAAAGTTACAATGGGTGAATAAGGTTGTGATGTGGTGAGGAGCATGCCTTATCCAGGCACGTTAGCAATATAAGCAAAGTGAAATAGTTAGGGCTGGGAAATGAAATTTAACTGACGAACTCGGTATGCCAATAAAAATCTCCGACAAACCCATAATTTAATATTTAGTGGGCATTTTAGGTTCCGAGTTCAAATTCCGCCGAGGTCAGCTTTGCTTTTCATATTTCTGGGGGTCGATAAAAGAAAGTACCAGGCAATATAACTGGTGCCGATTAGATTTATATTCCAATAACGCATCCTGGATGCAAATGGAAGTACCATTATTATAACGGAAGAAGATCCTTCAAAAAATATAAAACGGCAAAGTCACCCTCGGCATGATTTGAACTCAGAACGTAGAGGTAAATGATAAAGTACAGTCAAGTCGTTATTCCGGAGCAAAATTAGAAGAGGGGGGGGGGGCGGAACGATGGGAAGAAGAGGAGTGGAAGACAAGCAGACATTTCAACACTTTAACATTCACACAGATATAAATATTTACGAATGTTTACCCAACACACACATAACAAGTGCTCACTCAAAACTCACACACATAAAGCAAAGTTGCAGAGTCAACATTAACACAAAGACCTACAGACACACACACACACACACAAATACATACGCAACACTTCACACTCAAGCCTAGACACGCATTCGATGTGTTTTCGTGTATACATCGTGTATAAATATATATATGGGAGAATATACAAATAATAACAACAGACGAGGACAGGTGGTGTAAATAACAAAAGTATATATTAGTATGACGCTCGGGAATACGGAAAGTCTTTGACGTTTCGAGCTACGCTCTTCAACAGAAAGAATACGGAGACAAGGAGAAAAACACGGAGAAAAAAAATTGAATAGTGTTCAGTCAACGGTCAATCATAATAATGGCCGATCATAACAATGACTGACCGGAAGTTAAAAATTCTTATTTCAGGAGATAACAAACGGTGATCGGGAACGAGGGGCTGTGTGTGGGAGGTAGAATGCTGGTGATCTTGACGTATGTAGTGTGAAAATGGGGAAGGGAGAAAGGGAGAAAGTAGTTGGTCAGTTGTAGTGTGTGCGTGGTGTGATGCGAGGGTATTGGTGTGGTGTGCGTGGTGTGATGCGAGGGTATTGGTGTGGTGTGATGTGAGGGTGTTGGGAGGTGGGGAAGGCATGGGTGGAGTGTGGGTTAGGCTGAGGGTGGGGTAGAGGTAGGGGTCTGTGGGTAGGGTGGGGTATGTGGGTAGGGGTGGGTGGTGGGTGTAAGGAATTGGATGGGGTGGAGTGGGAAGGTAGAGTAGGGGTGTGGTGGGATGAGCTTATGAGGGGGTGTTGACGAGGAGGGAGAAGGGGAAGGTGGATGTAAGAGAGGGGGAAGATGGGTATGGGAGGGGAGAGGAAGAGAGGAGAGAGGGTGGGTATAAGAGAGGGAAGGTGGATTGAGAGAGGGGGAAGGTGGGTATGGGGGGGAGAGAAAGAGGGGAAGGTGGGTATGGGGGGGAGAAAGAGAGGAAGAGAAAGAGAGTGAGAGAGAGGGAAGAGGGGTATGGGGGGAGGAAGAGAAAGAGAGTGAGAGAGAGGGGAAGAGAGTGAGAGAGTAAGGGTGAGAGAGTAAGAGTGTAGAGAGTAGGAGAGTAAGAGTGTAGAGAGTAAGAGTGAGAGAGGGGGGAGTACGAGAGAAGAGAGTGAGAGAGAGTAAGAGAGAGGAGAGAAAGAGTAGGGGTGAAGAGAAGTGGGAGTGGAGAGAAGTATGAAGAGAGGTGAAGAGACGTACAAAGAAGTAGGAGTTGGAGCAGGAGGTGGGGGAGGGGAGAGATGGGTGGTAGGAGGGAGGGTGGGGGAGAGAGACAGGAGGAGGGGGTTAGATGAAGAGTGGAGGGGAGTTGAGCCCATATGGCGCAAAGGAGCGAAGATAGAAGATTAATCCCTGTTCACGGCGCAAACGGGAGTCCGGATGGCCCCTGTGCATGGACAATCCAAACACAGACAGGTGTTGCCGCAAGGAGTGGCCGGCAGAACGGAAGTGGCGTGACACCGGGGTGTCATTGCCGACGTTGATATCTCGGAGGTGTTCTGCGAATCGGTCGGCCAGGCGGCGCCCCGTTTGTCCGATGTACAGGGATTGGCAGAGAGAGCAGGAGAGGCAATATATGATGTTGGTAGACGTGCAGGTGAAGGAGTCGGTGATGCGATAGGGTCGGTGATGGGTGCTGGTGAGGAGGGTGGTGTTGATATATAGTTTTAGGGAAAAGAACCAAGGTTCATGAACTCAATCCTAAAACTATATATTTATATATATTTTATACTGTGAAACTTAATTTAATTTTAATAAATTGATTTTAATTGAGTTTTTACCTGTAATTTTGGATTTATCCCTAATATATATATATATATATATATATATATATATATATATATATATATACACGCACACACAAACACATCAGATTAGCTCTGAACACTTGTACACACTTCGACACATACACAAAAGCGTGTAGTCATATCCATACACACAGAGACAATGTATTTTTGTAATAAAGAACTCGTATGTTCTCAAAGTAAAGTGAGAAAAAGTTTAGCAGTGTTTTTTTTTTTGTCTTAAATGATTGAGAAAAACGGGAAAGAATAGCAAAAGAGAATCGCCAAAGTTTACTTAGAAATGTGTTATAAAATCAAGCATAGACGTCTTTGCCAAACAAAAGCAGACATGAAAATGAACAAAGAGTTGTCTAGGCGATTGTTGGCTATGCAAGGGTTAACAGCCAAAGCTTTCTCCATATATATTCTCTTGGAGAATATATCCCTAGATATACTAATAAAATATCCTAGAAGGGAAACATTATCTGATGTAGCCTTCTTTATTTATGTATCTAGTTATTCATTTATTTATTTATTTTTACGGGAAAAGGTGATTTTGATGCAATTTTGGCTGCTATTCCTTGTCTGAACGACCATGCAGTGAGTCCGTCTCCTTGGCTTACTGCGTTTTGTTTCTGGTGATTGTTTGGAAAAGTTAACTATGGCTGTTACTCTTTCATCGTTTTTATTTAGGCATATCTCAAACTATTTTATGTGTGTATGAGGGGAAGCTTTCTATTTTAATGTTATTAATTGTATTTCATTAATTTAATTATGAAGCCCTTCACAAAAAAAAAAAAAATTAGACATATTTACTGTTGAATAACACATTGTATCTTTCTCACAAAAGGAGTAGCGAGCCTACGTGGAAGCTTCTACGCGGTCTCTAGATCTGCTAGAAATAACAAGTAAACTTGCCAAGATCAAATTCTAGCATTTTTTTAAAAGGTTACGTTGGATGAGGTGGTCCAGAGTCTTGTGCATGTAGAACAAAACCGAGATAGTCACGGCTGGAAAGCCTTTGATTGGCTATCTGTTTCGATAAGAGCTGACCTAGGGCTAAATAACGATTACAGTAACAACATTGAGAACCACAACAATGATGACAGTGAATCAATTTGAAAGTCAGAAATAATATTTTAAAATATGCATGAGAAAAGATCGGAATGGACAGCTACAGGAAAAAGTTAACCTGGGCAACAACAACGATATATTTGACGAACTAATAAATGTAGACCAAGAATAAAAAGTGTGGAAATAGATTTCTAAAATAGGTACAAAGGATTTTGTATAGACCTCAGTTATCCTTTGAGGGATTCGAACTTATAACGAATGCATTTGCCCGTCGTTAGCCTGATTAAGCCAACCCACGGACCTCACTAAAGCAACTATATTAAAAAATATTTTGTAATAATTATGTCTGCCATACAAAAGGGAGACTTCGAAACAATCAATTTCTCCAAAACATATAGAAAATGTTTAGAGAAAAAGGCAATATAATGTCTACTATAGATCTATGTTGTGGTTTTAAAAGAATACATTATTATTATTATTATTTTTGAAAGGGTGTTTTTTCAAGTTACGTTATGCATTTATTGTAATAAAAACTTCACAAAAACATCTAATTCTCAAAAGTAGGTAGAGTGAGAGATAGCTTCCATTTTGAAAAACTAACAAACGTGTTGATATTTTATGAATATAATCTCAACAAACATTATTTTACTTTTTAAATATTTCTGCAAGATCGATATCTTGTTTCGACCTGTAATGCTCTAATTCTTATCTTTTTCTTGAGCTCGAAGGAACAGCTAAGGCTAAGAAAATTAGCTAAGGTCTTTATTTATTGACTCTTTAATGTCTGACTAATATCAAATACTTCCATTTTTGTTGGGTCAGACTTTGCATCGAAGCAATCTTTGGCGCTTTTCTCTTGCATTTATCTCTCGTTTTCAACCATTTTCTTGGCTATTTAATACAAAGACATATCTATATTGCTTTGCTTTCTTTATTATGTATCATATTTTTCAGAACTCGATTTGTGAAAAGCGCCTAAGCTAACCTGCCTGATAAAATATAACTATACCCAGTCTTATGCATATATCTTTTGTGTGAGGTGATCGAATGAAAATAAAGCATCATGCCCCTTTCTCTTCAAAATTTGTCGGTTTTGGTGATGGTAATATGATGTAATATTAATGTGGATACATTATGATGATCATAGAAACTTTGTATACAGACAACAAACATCGAATTTAAATGGCCAGAGAGAGAGGGGAGGGGAGGGGGCGGTGCATCTGGGAACATGTCATGTACTTTTACTTGAGATGGAAACTGAGGTCATTGACTGAGTACGATTCTCGACAATAAAGCTTGCGGGGGAATCGATCTGCTCTATTGACCTGCTACAAAATGACAGTCAAATCTCCCTCAAACTACACCATTCTGTATTCAGACCGTAAAGACAGTAATTTCATAATACAGGCATAGAAACACTGCCAGGGAAAAAACAAAAGATGTTGTGGTCACGGCTGGAACGTCTATGGACATAAGTTTACTCTTTAAGGGCTGAGTTGGAGATCGAAATAACAATATAATACTCGCAACTGCAATGCCCAAGATTAAACAATATAATGTTTATATTAGAAGGGAACTTCAAAAGTTACAATGGGTGAATAAGGTTGTGATGTGGTGAGGAGCATGCCTTACCCAGGCACGTTAGCAATATAAGCAAAAGTGAAATAGTCAGGATTGGGAAATGAAATTTAACTGACGAACTCGGTATGCCATTAAAAGTTTCTGCCCAACGTATGATTCGGTTTGATGCGACATTTCGTTGTGGCAGTTAATGTTCCGAGTTCAAATTCCGCCGAGGTCAATTTTACTTCTTCATATTTCTGGGGTCGATAAAAGAAAGTACCAGGTAAAATCTGGTGTTGATTTATATTTTAATAGAAGAAGACCCTTCAGAAGAATAAAACAGCAAAATCACCAGCCTCGGCGTGATTTGAACTCAGAACGTAAATTAAGAAACAAAATATAGTCAGTACTTCGTGATGTGTGTGTGTGTGAGGGGAATTAGAGGAAAGAAGACGGGTGGAAGGTAAGCAGACATTTCAATACTTGTACACGAACCCACTCA
>NC_142948.1:37755675-37840208 GCF_046866305.1 Octopus bimaculoides | reverse complement strand
TATATAATATATATATTATATATATATATATATATGTATATATATATATATATGTATAATATATATATATATGTATATATATATATATATATGTATATATATATATATATATATGTATATATATATATATATATATGTATATATAATTGTATATATATATGATATATATATATATATATATATATATATATATAAATATATATATATATATATATATATATATACATAAATAACTTTCTTTGATTTGATCAAGATTACCTCCTATGATTCTTTTAAGTGCCCAGTTAAAGTAGAGAGGGGTGACCTAGTCTTTTATGATGATAATATACAGAAACCTATAACATACACTTATATACACACACACATATACACATACACACTGGTGCCCGGGCGTACTGCATGTTTCACGTGAAAATACCAATTTTGTAGAGTGTCATTAAATAACGAACGTTGAATGTAGGTTTTGCTTGTCATTTTAACAAACATTCTGAAAATTCGTGGAGGGTGATGTGTGATGAGGCATGAAAACTTCTGTGAAACATTGCTAAAAAATAAATAAAAACCTCGTCTCGCTTTGTTGGCAGCTGCCGCGCGCGCACACAACATACATGTAATTACATATATAAACAAATACACGAATACATACATACACGTTTACACTTACATGCACGCGCACACACGCACACACATGCATATATATACTTACATCTACGTACACACAAATATAGGCGATCTTTCGTGACAGAAAAAGGACTCGTAACGAAAGATCGCCCAAATATATATACACACTGCTCTCACACACACAAACAAACACATACATACATACATTTAGGTTAGAAACCGGCTCTTTATTGGCATGAAATCTTGAAATACACCTAACAGCATACATACATATACACACGTACATATATACGCTCACTCACGCACGCGCGCACTATTATGTTCTGAATTCAAATGCCGCCCAGGTAGACTTTATGGCTTTATCCTTCATTCTTCTGGCAGAATTGGCTGGAGATCGATCAAATATAATTCTAATCAGTCACCCAATTTCATTTATACTCCTCTATAGAAGACGCGAACAGAATTATAATGGAATACATTGCGAAAAGATAAGAAACGCAGCCGCACTTGAATGTGTACGCACAGAATCGGTAACATGTACTTTAACGTATGATTGAATAAATTATAATAATCTTGTAATGCTTGGAACCTACGATCACAGAGATCCAACCGTGCCCATCTCATTTCTCTTCTTTTTGTCGTTTGGTTATCTATAAGAGATGGATAGAATAAGCGCAAGGCTTGAAAAAAATTTTTTTTTTTTTTAATAAAACTGCGGGCGATTCGTTCGAATAAAACTCTTCAAGGTGGTGCCACAGTCCAATGACACATTATCCCATTCGTATTTGACGGGCATTTAGCTGCGATTTCTAGCAGAGCGAGCGAGCAAGTGATTTAAAGTAAAAACGAGCGTGTTGACTCGAATGGGGAATGTCAAGGACTAATTCGATTTTGCTCACGGGAAATCGATTCTCTGACATGGGTTTCGATACCTGATAGAAGCTCAAAGCTAAATACTCTTCTCCTGCGTGTTCTTGTTGAATGGAAAGGGCCTCAGAAATCATCAGAAACAAAATACGCTTTAACTTCCTACAATTTCCGTAAATTAACCCAGTGATACCCCGGAGTTTTTGAAAGGGTGCTTGTTATGAAAGAAAAATCTTTAAATATCAAACTTTTACAACAAGCCACTGAAATGCTAATTTCAAAAATAAGATTTGATTTCGGAAATAATGTTTCTTATAAACGAATTTAAAGACAAGTATAACGATTAGAAAAGAAAATTTTGTTTTTCGGTTGATAAATCTGAATGCATGACAATTACAGAAAAGAAAATATCTTAATCAGTTGGAAATGTAATCTCACATATTGCGCTTTTTTTACGGGTAGTTCTGAAGTCGAAAAACTTCACGGATATCGTGTTAAGGGCCAGAGAGAGACAGAGAAAGAAGGTGAGAGACAGAAATAAAAAAAAAAAATATGTATTTACCATATATTTCTCGCTGATACGGCTCATGATTTTGTCGTTTTGTAATTTCACCGGTTGGCTGCTAAGTTTTCTTTGAGACATGAACCTGCCAAGAAGTTGCGTGAAGCGCAGGACATGACGGGGTATTACAGGTGACTGCATGATAAGGGTACAAGCCTGGATGGCCAAAAGACCCCCTTTTTTTTTCTAAATTCACCGGGGTTTTTTTTCCTTTCTTTTGGAAAGGACTTACTCCTTAGTTTCTTTTTTTCTTTTTGCTCAAGGGTACAACATAGAGCAATAATTACATTTAGAAAAAGAGTGGATATTGTTGCTTAAACTTTAGCAACCGCAACGAAAAATATTAACGAATATTCAATGAATAAACAAATCCCAGATTTGCCCAGCCAAATATAACCTCCTC
This sequence comes from Octopus bimaculoides, assembly GCF_046866305.1. Classification (NCBI taxonomy): domain Eukaryota; kingdom Metazoa; phylum Mollusca; class Cephalopoda; order Octopoda; family Octopodidae; genus Octopus; species Octopus bimaculoides. The sequence continues at coordinate 37,837,755 of NC_142948.1, read as the reverse complement.
CTTTAGAGGAGAGAAGCTGAAAAGTGTCTGTTAATGTGTGTGTATATATAAATATATATATAGATATGTATATAAGTATACACGCTCACATACATACAAACATATACATCATATATATATATATGTGTCTGGATGTGTGTTTGTATGTATGAGTAGCTATCAGAGAGAATTGTGTATATATATGTTTACATGAAAATACATACGTGCATACATGTGTGTGTATGTGTATATATATATATATATATAGAGAGAGAGATATTACAAGAACTCAAGTATTGTTGATGTTGCTACCACGATTGCGGCTGCGGCTGCGGCTGCTAAAAGTGCGCGAAGCTTCGTTCGTCCTACTTTTGCAGTATTATGCATAACACATAACCGTGTCTGACGGTGGCGAGGGCAGGCGGTGTCGGGAATGGTTGTGGTGGTGGTGGTGGAGCAGTATGACGACGATGGTGGTGGTAGTGTTGGTGGTGGCGGTGGCGAAGAACGAAGGTGAGAGTATGAGAAGAGAGTAAGGGAGGTGGGAAGTTCATCCCCCCTCCACCATCACAATCACAACCACCATCATCTCATACAAGAAGTTCCCGATTGGCCGTTGCTTTAACATCTCCTCCCTCCCATATCGTTTTTAACCTCCTCCTCCTCATATGTCCCCTCTCACTACGATGAAGTATTGTAGTTTTTTTCTTTTTCTTTTGTACTTTTTTTGTTTGCAAGTTCCCATAATTGTTGAATACACGCGTAGAATAAAGCATAGAGGTATATATAGGAAGCTAATGTGGGTAGCCTCTGTATGAACGGTTGATCTGCTAAGAGCAGCAACCAAATTCCTCTCAAACCACACCTTCACCATTTTTGGAGAAGGGACAGAATGGAGGATGCATTGCTTCTAAAATAAGATGTAATGGTAATGACTGGAACGCTTTAGTCGTAGATCTGCACGACCAGAGCTGAACGGTAGGTTATAGAACAACAACAACAGCAACACATACAGTGGTGAATCGATCCCGGTGCGCACCGGGTTGTACGAACCGGTTAACGTAAGTTTCATGGAGCTGCTCGGTAGAGTCCTGATGTTGGTCTCGTCAGAGTCAACTGACTCTGCCTTCTCCATTCAGTTGGCCATTTAATGGTTTGATGTGAAAACCAATCCCCGGTAATTTCTGGGAAAATATTCTATATTTTCTACGCGTCGTATATCCATGCCCGTCGCTAAGGGATGCACTGGACAGCGCTGCCCCCCCCCCCTTCACTTTTCAATGGTACACCCTCGGGTTTACAGTGAAACATTTATTTCGAAACACCACTTTAACATTATTACAAATTAGTACCCACCCAGGATATCCTGAAGCACTTCCAGGCACCAAAATCTGGCGACGGGCCTCAGCAGGCGCGGTCCCAGAAATTTCTCAAAGGGAGGGCACAAGATCTGAAGGGAATACAACTCCAGGAGAAAAGGGCGTGCACTTCTTTGGTAACACATCCGATCTAGAACAAGGGTGCACTTCTTTTCTTGAGGGGGGAACGTGCCCCTCAGCCCCTCATCACCCTGGGTCCGTCCCTACTGAGTATGTACCTAATCCATTCTTTCTCGTAACTTAGTTGTTCAGCAAAAGACATCGATAGAATAAATAACAGGCTTTAAAAAGAAAATCACTGGGGTCGATTTGTTCGACTAAAATTCTTCAGAACGGTGCCCCAGCATGGCCACAGTCTAAATAGGCCGAAACAAGTAAAAGATAAACGGTAATAGATATCAGATATCTATGGATGCATGCGAACCTCGGCTGAACATTTAAGTTCGTCTGAGATATTTAATGACTGGGACAGCAAAACATCTCAACAATTAGTTGGTGCTATGACTATGCAAATTAAACGAACAGAAATGTCGTATTGGCTAATACGACATTCATATTAGCCAATGTCGGGATATTTATCACTGCTGTTAATGTAAATATGTAATCTTTTGGAACGCTGCAATTGAACTAATATGGAAAAATTTGCGTTCACTTAATACCATAGAAAAATTATGAGCAATGTCGGTTTTCATCCATCTATGGAGCTATTGTTGAATGAGACCGAGGTGAAATATATCTCAGAAATCTCGGTTGTCTTCTAGATTTTGAATGCCCTGTAAACCCTATTAATATTTGCTGTTAGATAATTAAAAGCAACAGGTGAAATTTGTGATGAAATCTGCATCACATTCTTTGCGACATTGAATCTATTGCAAATCACATAAGAAATTCACTTGAGAAGACATTCACAACGAACTGTCTAAATCAGGGGTTACCAAACTTTTTTCACGGAGGGTCAGATAACTGAGAGAATGACGAGCGTGGGCCTCATGACCATTTTGTTCAATGCAATACAGTGAATACACAAACAATAAAGACAACCAACATATTTATTTACCAAAAAGTTATCAAAGCCGGTGATGTTAGCAATAAGATAATTTTATCACACCCAGTGTACACATATCTGAATCTCACAAACTAAGAGCAAAAAAGGTTTGGTGAGATTGGTGAAACTGGTGTTTAGCTTTTAAGATATCATCAATATTCGCTTTGGAATTGCTGAATCCAATCAAGAGAATTGTTTTCAACTGTTCATAAGTCAACCTCGTTCGATGCGCTGACTTCACATTCTCCATTATTGAAACTGTTTGTTCACAGACATAAGTTGTTCCAAACGCTGATGCTATACCAGAAGCAAATGCAGGTACTTACACAGAAGGTACAGAGCAGCGACGGGCTGGATGAACTGACGTCGCGGGCCGTAGTCTCGTGAGTCCTGGTCTAAATCAATGCGTTTATTGTGTAGTTTTCAAATTGGTACCGTCCTCACTATGAATACTCCTCTCTCGAAGCATCCTACCACATGCGTGCCTCTCTCTCTCTCTCTCATCTACAATTTCGGAGAAAGCAAAGGACAGACAGATAGAAAGATTGAAGAGAGAATGAAGATGGAAAGCAGAGCGTTTACTTCACAAAAACGTATTGCATGAGGTTTCTTTAATTCATACAAACACTCAATCTTTTACTTGTTTCACTCATTGGACCACGGCCATGCTGGGGTACCACCTTGGAGGGTTCAGTCGAGCAAATTGACCACAATACATATTTCTTAAGTCTGGTACTTATACTATCGGTATCTTATGCCGAACTGCTAAGTTCAGTTCTCAAGCAGCGAGGCGGAACAAACACAAACCGAAAAACACAGATGCATGCACGCATGTACGCGCGCGCGCGTGCACACACACACACACATATATATATAAACTAGCAGTCATCCGTTGGCGAAATTTTTTTGTCCACTGGAGTTCCGGACGCCAGTTATGAACTCATTTGCATACAGCCAATCAGAGCTCAGCAATCAAACTAATTTATGAGCGGCGCATAACAGGTGATGGGCGATAAGATACGGTCACTTGGGTAAGGAATGACCATTGTTCCTTTTCTCTTTTGATAATGCTTGTTGTTCTTGTTCTTGTTTCAACCATGGCTGCCTCTGCGTAGTTATTTGTTCCCATCCACATCTTTACCGTATGGGACCCTAACAAAATCCGATAATAGGTATAGATGCAAATCTATCGAATTACTTGTCTCCTTCTAAAATCAGGCTTAACTTGGCCCTCGGTCGACTTAAAACACCATTCTTCGTCTTGAGTTTACTTGGTAGAGTGTGTTGTTAACTTGACAAGGTCAAGGTGAGCTCTGATTAGCTGTATACAAATGAGTTCATTAGTGGGATTTGGAACTCTCGTGGGGAAAAAATTTCGCCACCCAGCCTTTGACCCGGTCTGTACTGTAATCCCTTTCTCCTTTCCGACCAAGAGCTATGCTCGAAACGTCAAGCTCTCTCTTTTTACCGAGCGTCAGGCTAATACATTTCTTGTGCACCTCCTCTTGTTGTTCATTAATTTTACTCGTTTATTTGAAATTATTGTTTGATTGAATTTACTATATATATATATATATATAGTAAGTCCAAAAAATGGAACAAGAACATAATGGACGACAATAAAAACATACGGACAGATGGATGATGCAGAGACGGACAGGAAAACCAAGACGGAACATTTGTGGCTTTTTATTCATCAATATAAGAAATTGACAGGCGACGAGCTGGCAGAAACGTTCTGAGTTCAAATTCCGCCGAGGTCGACATTGCCTTTCATCGTTTCGGGGTCGATAAATTAAGTACCAGTTACGCACAGGGGTCGATGTAATCGACTTAATCCCTTTGTCTGTCCCCTCTATGTTTAGCCCCTTGTGGGCAATAAAGAAATAAGAAACGTTAGCACGCTGAGCAAAGTTTTTAGCAGTATTTCGTCTGTTTTTACGTTCTGAGTTCAAATTTGGCCGAGGTCAACTTTGCCTTTCATCCTTTTAGGGTCGATAAATTAAGTACAAGTTGCGTACTGGGGTCGATCTAATCGACTGCCCCCTACCAAAATAAAATTTCAGGCTTTGTGCCTAGAGCAGAAAAGAATATAAGAAACTGTCCTTGGCAGCCAAACAGAAAAGATCCACTTTTTGCATAGCCTTACATTTCTTCGTGAGGAACGTCATGGAATATCTCACTTTCCTTCCTTCCTTCCGCCTTTCTTTACATTTAAAATAGTCTCCACGAACCCCATATAAGGCTTGTCATTGCTACCAACGTACATGTGCGAACGAACGTCCCATACCGACATAGCGCATTCATGTCTCTATTCCTAATCAATTTTCAGTACTTACGTGCTTCCATAATATAATGAGTGAGATCAACGTCCGACTTGTCTACCCGTTCTTTCTCTATTAGTGCCAACCACACTCGAACGCCGTTAGGAACGTCACTTCCTGTTCCATATTATTTCTTAATACCCGACTATGACTTCTGCTGGCCTTTTAGCAGGACGGCTCGCCCTTGTCACAGGTGAAGTTCCATTAACCTTCACTTCTAATTCATTCATATTATTATTGTTATACAAGCATAATTTTCTGAGGGTAATTATATATTTTAGCGGCGTGAAATCTCTTCCATGTCTCTTTTTAGTTTTTTGTTTTCTTTTGTCATGCACGCACAGACCTTCAGCGTTTTTGTTCCGTTTTCGTTTACAAAGAAATATCTGCAGTATTCTTTTGTTGTTGACTATAAAGCTTACCAGGACATTCAAATACATACATTCTATTAACTTTCAATAAATATTGGGTACTACTAAAGCAGCGCGGACCCGAACGCGCAGTCGCGCGTCCGCGCTAGCTAGTCTTGAGTGGTCGATCCTAACCCTAACCCTAATCCGCGTGTGCAAATGAATACGTGTTTAGGGTTAGGGTTAGGATCGACCACTCACGACTAGCTAGCGCGGACGCGCGACTGCGCGTTCGGGTCCGCGCTGCTTTAGTAGTACCAAACATTCCACACAACAGATACATATTAATATCATTAGAGTGAATTTAAAACAATCATTAAAGATTTATCAAAAATACACGACGAAAGTCCGAAGTCGAATTAAGTATGCAAAACTGTATTTTAGCGGCGTGAAATCTTTAGCATCACTTTTCGAGTTTTCTTCAGTTATTATTATTATTTATTTATTATTATTTTTTTTTTGCATTAACCAGAACAGCAATATATTTTGGCCCAGTCGTTGCACCTCTTAAAATCCTTCTTATATCATATATAAAGGAAAAAAACGGAAGGGTGGGGCTGAGGTTCTGACCTCGTGATAAACGGAAATTGAACCAAAATTTTGAAAAGTGACATTGAAGAGTTAACTTTAACTATATATATATATATATATATATATACATATATATATATATATATATATATAAGTAATCTTCCAGTTTCTAGGGGTTAAAAAAGTAAATAAATTACAAGGGAAATAACTGAACGTCTTACCAGTATTATCCGTACTACTTTGTTTATAAATAAATCACGTGATTTGATTGACGTTAACTGTTTATACGTAAATCACACACGTGATTGAATATCATAGTTTCTTATGAGAAATCGAAAATGCCTCGTGGAAGACCGACTGCACAACATCTTATTTTCCGTTTTGTAAAAAGAAAAAAACATTTTAAACTTTTAGCCCAGTGAAATGATGTTTACTGCAACGTAAACATCATGAATTCGCTAAATTACGGGAACGTAAACATACCAACATGTTGTGAAGCGATGGTAGCGGGACACACACACACACACACACACATATATATATATATATATATATATATATATATATAACGATGCTGTAGTAACCCATGTATATTTACTATTTGCTTGTTCCAATCGAATTACTTGTGTTTATAAAACGTGTCCCGTCGTTACAAGACACGTTGTGTGGGTGTGTTATTAATATAATCTACCGAAATAGCGGTGCCTTTAGTTTCGAAATCCGTAATTATACACAATCATTTAATGCCTACGTTTCTTATAGATGTTTCATCTAATGTGGAGCTGATGAGAGATCCAAAAAGAAACGTGAGCATTAAATAAAGGGTAAAGACCTCTTTCAGTCACGAATGACCATTTGATTGCACATCCGGAGTTGAAGTCCGGATAAGGTAGTTTGTGGAAGACCAACAGTCGCCCATGCATACCAGTCTTAGCTCTCCATAAAAAAATTGTCAACAAACACAGATTTCGAAACCTAAAGTACCGCTAACTATACAGGTAGACTATATTAATAACTCACCGAATGAACAATATTTAGGTACTACTAAAGCAGCGCGGACCCGAACGCGCAGTCGCGCGTCCGCGCTAGCTAGTCGTGAGTGGTCGATCCTAACCCTAACCCTAAACACGTATTCATTTGCACACGCGGGTTAGGCTTAGGATCGACCACTCAAGACTATCTAGCGCGGACGCGCGACTGCGCGTTCAGGTCCGCGCTGCTTTAGTAGTACCGGAATGTTTTAGTCGCTTTTCATACTCAAAATATTATTTAGAAATGTTATCTGAGTAAAAAAAAAGAACACGATTTATTGAAGCAAGCTTTAAGAAAATGTCAACAAGGTCATAAAAAACAAAGCAAAAAACGCAACTCAAGCTGGAGTTTCGGAGGAAGAAAAGGGGCCAGGAATTGGTGGCTTTGTTTTGTTTTCCTTATTTAAAAAAAATTTTTTTTTTTTTTTTGTTTGTGTTTTTGCGTTCCGTGCGACAGAAATTACATTCCTGTAAGAATCGTTTCTCTCCTAAAATTAGAATTTTTGTTCCCTAATTCCGTCCCGTTTTCCTTCCTTATGAGGTAAGGACACTGTCACCACAAAATCCAAGACTTGTTGTTGCATGTCTCACGCGGAGAGCAAGATCCTTGCAAGGTCTCCCATGCTGGGTCAGATCACAGGATAAAGGCCAAACTAACAGGGGCCACGTCTTCCTAGGGATTAAAATGGGTTTGTGGTGGTGTAACACCCCTACTTAAGAAAAAGCAAAACTACAGAAGCATTGATGACAATTCAAAACTAACAAAAGCTGGGGGGAGGAAGGCCTTGCCCCAGGGATGCCCCCCACCCTTATACTGAGGGAATCAACCTACAACCAAGAGTTAAGAACAGTGGAATGAATCGCCAATGCTTCAGAGGAAGTGAAGGGTTTAGTCTGGTGTGCAGGGCTGGATTAAGACCCATCGAGGCCCTAAGCACTTTGCCAGATTTTGAGACCATTAGCAACGTATAATTTTGAGGGAGATTTGGATGCCATTTCTGCAGGTCAAAGTGTCATACGGAGGTTCATAAGTTATCTTGATTGTTGTTTTACTCCAAGAACAATACTGATGATAGATTAGACCTATGACCAAGGATGTTTCCATCGCAACCATGTCTCCTTTTTTTTTCTTTGGTAAAAGAATACAGTCAGATTTGAGGGAATCACTAGCAGATTTGAGCAAACTAAACAGGACCCCACTCCCCACTCATTGGAATGGTGCAGTTGCTGAATGTAGCTTAGTTGTTTGTGATGGTCAAACTGTAGGAGGCAGTCATTAAAAACAACCCTCCCTCCCTCCACCTCACCCAATTGTATACCTTTCTTCTTTGTGAGAAAATTGTGACAGCTTAAATCTTATAATCCCTAAAGTTCATTTCCATCCTAATCCTCACTTTATACCATTTTTAATCTTCCAACTGTTCTGTCTTCATTTCTTGCTGATGCCATCAATGCTTGTCTTCATATTCTTTGTGTCATTAAGACTGTAAAGAACTTGGATTTCTTTAAATAATAATAATAATGACAACACAGATTTGCTCTCTCAGTGCTTCCAGTCTTAACTGATTGCAGGTGTTATCATGTACATTGTTTTGTCTTGGTATACAAGATGGGCTACAGCAAATATTCTGCTCAATACTACAGATTTGCTTGTCAGTTGTTTGACCTTAACCAGTTGAGCATGTCCCTTAATGGATGATGATATGTGCATCTCTGATCATGAGCAGAAGTAGTTGAGGAACATCATAACCATGTTTCGAGAAGGATTCTTTGGAGTTTGAATAATTCACCTTTGCAAACATGGGTGTTTTGTCCATAATCTTTAAACAAGTCTTATTTAGGGACCTATATATATATATATATATATATATATATATATATATATATATATATATATAAATATTTAAAATCTACAATTAAGAGCCCTCTCTACTCGCTGGCGGTACCTACCCACCACCACTACCCATTTTCCTTTATTCAAAAATTCTTATCGCTCCTTAAAATTATGGCTTTTAAGTGTTGATTTCTCAGCCCAAGAATTACAGCGTGATGTGCTGCTTGACTGGTCCCCCCTCTCCCTCTCTCTCTCTCTCTCTCTCTTTATATATATATATGATGATGATGATGATGATCTTTTCTCCCGCCATGCCTCTGTCTACCCCTCCATCCTCTCTCTCCCCCTTCGTAGTTTTTCCTTTAAGGTCTTCAGGTTCTGGCTATATATAAATGAGAAACCCATTCTAAATTATCTAGCTGACGTACTACGACGAAATACCCAAGATGCAGATAAGATAGAGATTTTTATTTATTTACGGCCTCAAACATCTCAATACCTTGCGCTTTCTTGTTTCTCTCCATGAAATTCAATTGAATTCAGTTGTTGTCTTAAATTCATGCTTATTCATTTTCTAAGCTTCCTAAATTCATGCTACGTTATATTCTAATCACCCAGAATTCATTGCTCTTTTAAAAAAATTACGATTTATGCATTGTTGTCTCTCAAATATTTAAAATCTACAATTAAGAGCCCTCTCTACTCGCTGGCGGTAACCCGCCCTCCCACCCCCTCCACCGGAAGTTCATTCGTCTGTCATTCCTCTGTCATCCCACCCCCTCCACCGGAAGTTTCATTCCTCTGTCATCCCACCCCCTCCACCGGAAGTTCATTCCTCTGCCATCCCACCCCCTCCACCGGAAGTTCATTCCTCTGTCATCCCACCCCCTCCACCGGAAGTTCATTCCTCTGCCACCCCCCCTCCACCGGAAGTTCATTCCCCTGTCATCCCACCCCTCCACCGGAAGTTCATTCCTCTGTCATCCCACCCCCTCCACCGGAAGTTCATTCCTCTGTCATCGCACCCCCTCCACCGGAAGTTCATTCCTCTGCCATCCCACCCCCTCCACCGGAAGTTCATTTCTCTGTCATCCCGCCCCCTCCACCGGAAGTTCATTCCTCTGTCATCCCACCCCCTCCACCGGAAGTTCATTCCTCTGTCATCCCACCCCTCCACCGGAAGTTCATTCCTCTGTCATCCCACCCCTCCACCGGAAGTTCATTCCTCTGTCATCCCACCCCTCCACCGGAAGTTCATTCCTCTGTCATCCCACCCCCTCCACCGGAAGTTCATTCCTCTGTCATCCCACCCCCTCCACCGGAAGTTCATTCCTCTGTCATCCCGCCCCCTCCACCGGAAGTTCATCCCTTTGTCATCCTGTCAACCTCGGCTGTCTCCCGGAACCCATCTAGTGGCCTTGGCCATCCTCTCCCCTACCTTTGGGTAGCGCATTAAGGTTGAGAAATGTTTGCAGGTTGTAGGTAATGTTTTGCTTATGAATTCTTCCAATTGCAAGTTTTCTTTTCAGGTACACGACACTGCTTTTCCTCTTCCCAGGCTACAGGCCCACACCCCCAACACCCATACTGTTAGGATTGGCACTCTCAACGTCGGCACGCTGAAAGGTAGATCTGGTGAAATTGTTGAGATGCTTGAACGGAGATGCGTAGATATGTGCTGCATCCAGGAAGTAAGATGGAGAGGAGGTTCTGCAAGGTTCCTCACAGGCAAAGAACACAGGTACAAGATTTTCTGGGCAGGGAACACTGACGGGGTCGGGGGCGTAGGAATACTTCTAGCGGAGAAATGGGTGGATAAGGTAATCGAGGTCGTTAGAGTAAGTGACAGAGTACTTAAGATCAGACTAGTGCTTCATCATAGATTAGCTACTGTCATCTCAGCCTATGCACCTCAACCTGGGCTACCAGATGGTCTGAAAGACCAATTCTATGACACCCTCTTGCAAACTACCTCGTCGACGAGTGACAGGGACCTTCTCTTTGTGGCTGGAGACTTCAACGGTCATGTCGGACGTCGTGCTGGGGGCTTCCATGGCATACATGGAGGCTATGGCTTCGGTTCCCGCAACGAGGAGGGAACCAGACTGCTGGAGTTCTGTGATGCAACCAATCTTATAGTCTGCAATACCAACTTCAGGAAACCTGCCAGTCACCTAGTCACCTACCGCTCCGGCAGACACTCTAGCCAAATCGACTACATCCTCGCCAGAAATAGGGAAAGAGGGCGGCTTATAAATGCCAAAACCTACCCTGGCGAAGAATGTACCCCACAACATAGATTAGTAGTTAGCGACTTTGGGATCAAGGCAAAATGGGTGCCCAGAATTAGACAGGCTTGGAGAAGAAGGGTGTGGAAGCTTAAAGACCCTGCAAACGGACAGAGACTTAGAGACAAGTTACTTGAAGCATTTAACGAAATAGAAGGGGATATAGCATCATACAACGTGGAAGACAATTGGAGATTTCTGCGGGACAACCTGTTGAAAGCCACCGACCAGATTTGTGGGTGGTGTAAGGTCCCCTCCCAACCCAGAGTAACGTGGTGGTGGAACAAGGAGGTAGACAGGGCTATTAGACAAAAGAAACAAGCTTGGAAGGACTGGAAGAACGGTGGTAGCAGGGAATTGTACCAATGTGCCAGAAGGGAGGCTAGGCGACAGGTTTATTTAGCCAGAGGGGAAGCAGATAAGGAAAGATTTGCCAATGTTCTGCGCCGTGAGGACCAAAGACTCGAGGTATTTCGGGTTGCAAGACAGTGTAGGAGAGAGAATAGTGATGTTGTAGGAGAGAAATGTGTTCGCATGGATGATGGTACGCTTGCATTAAATGAGGATGCAAAGAAAGAGGTCTGGAGATGCCACTACGATAGATTGCTTAATAAAGAGAATGAATGGGAGAAAGAGAGCCTGCCTTATGTCGACCCAATAGAGGGACCAGCTATCCGAGTTGATAGTACCAGGGTAGATAAAGCAATTAAGAGTATGAAGACCGGGAAAGCCCCCGGCCCATCAGGAATCACTGCAGAGATGCTCAAAATATCTGGCAGTGTTGGCTATAGCCTAGTCACCCGTATTACGAACCAGGTGATACACGAAGGAGTCATACCCTATGACTGGTGTAGCAGCATCATAGTCAACTGCTACAAAGGTAAAGGGGACGCTTTAGATACAAATAATTACAGAGGCATCAAGCTGTTAGATCAGGTTATGAAAGTTACAGAGAGGGTCATAGCCCAACTAATTAGGGAGCGAATCAATTTAGATGAGATGCAGTTTGGGTTCGTGCCAGGTAAAAGCACTACTGATGCCTTATTTCTAGTGAGACAGTTGCAAGAGAAATACCTAGCCAAGGATAAACCTCTGTACCTGGCTTTCGTTGACATGGAGAAAGCCTTTGACAGGGTCCCCCGATCCCTTATCTGGTGGTCAATGAGGAAACTTGGGATAGAAGAATGGCTAGTGAGAGCTGTGCGAGCCATGTACAGAGATGCGGCCAGTAAGGTGAGGGTTGGAAATGAGTACAGCAATGAATTCCGGGTAGAGGTAGGGGTCCACCAAGGTTCCGTCCTCAGCCCCCTATTATTTACCATAGTCCTCCAGGCAATCACAGAGGAGTTCAAGACAGGTTGCCCCTGGGAGCTCCTCTATGCTGATGACCTTGCCCTAATTGCGGAGTCACTATCAGAACTAGAGGAGAAGTTTCAGGTGTGGAAGCAAGGTCTAGAATTGAAGGGCCTTAGAGTCAACCTAGCTAAAACCAAAATCCTAATAAGTAGGAAGGTAGATAAAACACAAACCCCTTCAGGTAGATGGCCCTGCTCAGTATGTAGAAAAGGAGTAGGTAGTAACTCTATAAGATGTACCCGGTGCAAGCTATGGACACATAAGAGGTGCAGCAACATCAAAGGCAGGTTAACTAGCAAGTTAGTTTTTGTTTGTGGCAGATGTTCAGGTGCAATAAAGACTGCAAACAAACAGGAAACAACTTCTATCTCATTCCAGGGTGAAAAACTAGAGGTAGTCGATAGCTTCCGCTATCTGGGCGACCAAGTTAGTAGTGGGGGTGGGTGCGCTGAAAGTGTAGCTGCTAGAATAAGAATAGCCTGGGCAAAGTTTAGAGAGCTCTTACCCCTGCTGGCGACAAAGGGACTCTCACTCAGAGTAAAAGGCAGACTGTATGACGCATGCGTACGAACAACCATGCTACATGGCAGTGAAACATGGGCTGTAACTGCTGAGGACATACGTAAGCTCGCAAGGAATGAAGCCAGTATGCTCCGTTGGATGTGTAATGTCAATGTGAATACCCGTCAGAGTGTAAGTATCTTGAGAGAAAAGCTGAACATTAGAAGCATCAGTTGTGGCGTGCAAGAGAGACGATTGCGCTGGTATGGACATGTGGTGAGAATGGAGGAGGATAGCTGCGTGAAAAAGTGCCACACCCTAACAGTTGAGGGAACCCGTGGAAGAGGTAGGCCCAGGAAGGCCTGGGCTGAGGTGGTGAGGCAAGACCTTCGTACATTGGGCCTCACCGAGGCGATGACTACGGACCGAGACCTTTGGAAATGGGCTGTGCGTGAGAAGACCCGGCAAGCCAAGTAAGATCGTTGCCAGTGCCCCTGGACTGGTTCTTGTGCGGGTGGCACATGAGATGCACCATTTTGAGCGTGGCCGTTGCCAGTACCGCCTGACTGGCTCCTGTAGGATTTTCGAGCGAGATCGTTGCCAGTGCCCCTGGACTGGCTTGTGCGGGTGGCACATAAAAGACACCATTTCGAGCGTGGCCGTTTTCGTGCGGGTGACACGTAAAAGCACCCACTACACTCTCTGAGTGGTTGGCGTTAGGAAGGGCATCCAGCTGTAGAAACTCTGCCAAATCAGACTGGAGCCTGGTGTTGCCATCCGGTTTCACCAGTCCTCAGTCAAATCGTCCAACCCATGCTAGCATGGAAAGCGGACGTTAAACGATGATGATGATGATGATGATATATATACATATATATACATACATATATATACACACACGAGCGTGGCCGTTGCCAGTACCGCCTGACTGGCCTTCGTGCGGGTGACACGTAAAAGCACCCACTACACTCTCTGAGTGGTTGGCGTTAGGAAGGGCATCCAGCTGTAGAAACTCTACCAAATTAGATTCGAGCCTGGTGTAGCCATCCGGTTTCACCAGTCCTCAGTCAAATCGTCCAACCCATGCTAGCATGGAAAGCGGACGTTAAACGATGATGATGACATATATATACACATTTATGTATCCACACACATATAAATATATAAACCACACACACACACACACATATATATATATATATGTTGCAAGCATTATTAATTGCACCAGCAGTAGACGTAAGCATTGACCTTTCTTTCTGAAGCACCCAAATTAACTTGTGCATACAACCATTTTTGAGACATAACATTACATGCATGATATTTGGTTAATAAGCTCTGGCGCTCTCCAGTCTTCGTTGGGTTAAGATTTCTAATTATATAATATCGTTCCAACTCAGTGAATTTCAACAAACTATTCCAATGAATGCGGCTCACTGTCTCCAGTTTGTAGTCTAGTCATGTGACCCTGTTTTGACATGCACTTGGCTGTTAATATTGTCACGGTTACAGATGCATTAGTGTGTTGTGTATGCATCTACGTAAAGATTGTTTCATCATTATTTCTGCAAGTACTGGGAAGTCTGTTTTGCTGACACTGCTGTAGAGGATGGGAAATGTTAAGACATTTGTACTAGGTGTAGCTGTTTGGTATAGGTGCAGGCATGGTTGTGTGGCCTGAGAAGTTTGCTTCCCGTCTATGTGGTCTTGAGGATCAGCCTCACTCTGCTGCACCTTGGGCAAGTATCTTCTTCATTAGCCATGAGCTGAGCAAAGCCTTGTGAGTGGATTTGTTTGGTGGAAACTAAAAGAAACCAGTTATGTATGTATGTACTACTCAGCCATACATACATATATATATACATATATATACTTACATACATACATATATATACACACATATATATATATATGTGCATATGTGTCGATGTACACACACACATAATTACACATATTCTGTCTCATAAAAATATAGAATGTTTATAAGTGTATGTGTGTGTATGTATACATATATATAAGCAAAGTGTGTGTGTATATACATACATACACACGCATATAAAAGAGAAATATAGGTGAGGGTATGTCTGTCGTAGTATGTATAGAGTGTCGGCTACATTGATTATTGACAAAATCTACTTTTGGTAAATGAACTTTGATCAAAACTTAAACCTGGCAATATTATGTTGTCTGGTTTGGTTTTGATATGTTGGAACCAGTCTGTATCAAATATATGCAACGAATGCTGTGTTAAGTCATAGCATTTATTAAATACCAGTTTTAGCTTATTTCATTGAAAATGCTGTCGTTTACGACAATATGGCTGTACCAGTTTTAATAGCGATGTTTGACTGTGACGCCCAGTCACAAACTTTCAGTTCAAAAGTAAAGTAGATTTTACACACCTTGGGTAGTGTCTATTTTTTATAGCCCCAGGCCAATTAAAGCTTTGTGAGTGGATTTGGTAGATGGAAACTGAAAGAAGTCTGTTTTATGTATATATGTGTGTGTGTGTGAGAAATTGTATGTTTGTGTCTCCTTGTCTTGACATTGTGTGGTAGTTGTGAATGAGTCTCTGTTTTACAAGCAGTGTTATCTATTTCCAATATTCTGTGAGAACATGCCTAGCCTTGGTGGGAGATATTACTTACTAAATATTACTATAATTGTAATAATTAGAAACTGTAGTGAATAGCAGCTCCAGAAGAGTTTGAGAAATTCCTAATTAAGTGTGGTTTGTAGTTATAACTCGTTAAGTTCTAAGTTTGAGTTTTACTTAACCCATTCATGCCAAAGGTCCATTTAAACTGACCCTTAATTTATAAGGGTATAAACCCCTGTGTATCAAAGAATGAAACACGTTCTTAACGAGTATGCAGTCTATATCAAACAGATTTCAATGAAATTTTTTCCAGTTGTTATTTAGGTCAAAATAATCATATATCTGTGAATTTTCAGGCAATTTCATTCACTTGAAAAATTTTGGCATGAATGGGTTAAGCTAACTTCATCTCCCGTCCTTCTGGGGTTGGTAAAATATAAACATCAGTCAAAAACTGGGGTTGATTTACTGTTCCTATTCAGAAACCCTAGATATGAATGGAATTATAGCTGAAAGCTAACTGTACCCTCTCTCCTTCCAGGATTTATTGCTTTATGCCTATGATAATAACCTTTTTTTTTTTCCTTTTGTAAAAACAACAGCAATAACAACAACAATAATTCCTATGTCTTAGCCAATGCTATTTTCACCCCCACCCCTAGATCCTTCTAAATATAAATGTAGAGCATTTTTTCTTCTGATTATTTTATATCTTTGCATACTTCATTCTCAAGACTAGATTTGTTGTCTACAAATGGCTACTAGTGTATGTTACATTCTAGCGTGCATGCATGCAGACACACACATAGGTATGGCCATGTAGTTGAAAAACTTGCTTACCAACTATGAGGCCTTAGATTCAGTCCCACTGTGCAGCACTTTGGCCAAGTGTCTCTACTATAGCCCTAGGCCAACCAATACCTTGTGAGTGGATTTTGCAGACAGAAAATGAAAGAAGTACATTACAAACACATGTACACACACACACATGCATATATGGTGGTGATGGTAGTTTCTCTTGTTTGAGAAAGTTTCCACAATTTCTTGCTGGATGCCCTGCACAGAAGAGTGTGGTGTTGAAGCCCTCATCAAATTGAGTAGAACAAGTTATAAAATAAGGGTCTTTCTTATGTAGTTTATGAATAGAAAGTTGTGGGGGGAGGGGGGGAATGCTACTAATGTCATGTGATCACACAATACACAAATTTGAAAAATTTAAGTGAATGTGAGATGGAACATGGCCCCTTAAAATAATATGTATGCACACATACACACACTCATGTACATATGTAATTATATACACATGCACACATATATATATATATATATATATACACACACACACACACATGTACTTACACATACATACATACATATATGTATGTGTGTGCATCTTAGTCATTTCTCTTTGACGTTTGGTGACGTAAAATGGCCTTGGCTTTGAGTTTATTTGTATTTTCCTGTAATGCTTTGCCTCACTCAGCATATTTAAGGAACTTATAAAGCTTCACACACACACTCTCTCACCTCCTCTCTCTTATTCCCTACTTCTTTCACACACACACTCTCTCACCTCCTCTCTCTTATTCCCTACTTCTTTCACACACATTTGTACATACTCTGTCTGTATGTCTGTCAGTCAGTTACTCATCTTTATCTAGCTATCAGTATTTTCTTGCCAACTATCTCTCTCTCTCTCTATCTATCTATGTATGTGTGTTATACATATATTACATGTGTATCTGCATTGTATGTATGTATATGTGTGTGTATATTGTATGTAATGTACTGTTTGCATATATTTGTGTATATAGGAAGGGCATCCAGCTGTAGAAACTCTGCCAAATCAGACTGGAGCCTGGTGTTGCCATCCGGTTTCACCAGTCCTCAGTCAAATCGTCCAACCCATGCTAGCATGGAAAGCGGACGTTAAACGATGATGATGATGATGATGATGATGTGTAATGTATGTATGTATATTATGTGTGTGTGTGTGTGTTGTATGTAATGTAATGTTTATATGTATGTTATGCGTATATTGTATGTATGTAATGTTATGTGTGTGTTTGTTGTATGTAATACAATGTTTGCTCGTATCTATGTGTTTGTTTGTGTGTATAAATTCATTATTTACATCAAAAGTCTGATAAAATTTGGTTTCCTTTTCTTTCTGTGTCGCCTTCAATTAATCCATAACACATGGTTACAGATAAGCAGACATACAAGGTTGGAGGGGAGGGGGAAAGAGCACCAAAACTTGGAAATTATGTAATTTATACATATATTATTTCTGTACAAGTATAACGCTTCTGTAATTTGTGTGTATATATATATATATACAATTGTGTGTATGTATATGTGTGTCTTTAAACAATTATACACACACACACACACACTATGGTACATACAGACATCTACATATGTAATCTACATTTGTGTTATGTGCGTATATTCATTCATACATTCATACAGAACTACATCAAATAATAATAACAACAACAACCACGACCAAAGAAACAAACAGGCTGTTTGCTATGTAGGGCATGTAGTTATTGACTTTCAAAACCGGCCCAAACTAGCTCATTCTTGTTTATAGTGGAAATACTGTGCTCTGTGTTCATATATGTATATTCACATGTTGCATACATATATACACGCATGTCAATACCCATAGTCACACACATACCACACATATACACATATGTGTGTGTGTGTTGTGAATTTCTGACCTGATTCATGTGGCTGATGAGAAAATATTACATTACATATTTTTGAGGTTTTTGCTTTCTTCAAACCAGGGAAGAAGACAGAGAAAAACAAAAAGCGGGGAGGCGTATTTGTAGAGGTTTATTTGCAAAGGTGGCTTCTATGATCGATAGCCTGTTGTTATTGTTAGTGCTGTTGTTGTCTAACCCCAAGTGAGCCCTGCCTAAAACAGAACGATGATCAAAAGCCCTTTCTATTTTAGTGTTCTCAGCACAGATAACAGCTATCCAACATGTCCTTTTTTTAAGATGCTAAGGGCAGTGGTTCCCGACCTGTTCACCAACAAGGAGCTGCCGCCACCTCTCTCATTTCACTTAAATGAGATTTTTCACACATACACCCCTCCGCTCCTTTTTTCTGAAAGGTCTGTCTAGCTCCATAAAATGATATTTATTAACGAATTTGTTTTTCCCCAATTCATCTCCCAATTGGAAGATGTGTCTATAAATTGAATATTAATTAAATGTAACTTATCAATCAATATACATGTTTCGTAGTCAAACACTGCAGACTTTATAATCGAACACAGCTCACTCACTGATTCCAGCTTTGGACTGGCTGTGCTCAAGTGTGATTTGGAGGGGATTTGACTGCTATTTCCAGCAGGCCAAGTGACCACATACAGGCTCCTTTCTATCAGATGCTGTTCATCCTCAATTGAATAGGTCTACGATTAAAAGCATTCCAGCTGTGACCATCCTGTCTTCTGTCCTACTTGCAGGAAACTCAAGAACACATTATGCAATATGCCTTTCTGTTTTGCAGAAGATGTAATATTTAGGGTGATTTGGCTGCTATTTCTAGCAAAATGAGCAACCACGTAGAAGCCCTTATATCAAAAAGGTCGAGAAGCACTAACGTAGAGGTGGTATGCTAAGTAAGTGCTGTAACGGATTACTAGGGCTCCAAGTTTATAGCTGAGATGGTAGTTATGGAGCCATTGCAGATTTCCGATATATATATATATATATATATATGTATGTATAAGTATATATTTGTGTGTGTTGTGTGCAGTTATATTCCATTTCCAGTAACTGATTCGGCTTATTACATATATAAATAAATGTTAAATAAGTTAATATTGTTAACCAAGTTTAAATTTCGAAGTAAAAAAAGTTGATTTTTTTTTCTTTCTTTTAATACAAAAAAGAAGTTATTTGGTAACATATGTCTAACAAAAAAATAAATATAACCCACCAGGTGGGCACAACATTCGGTACTTTACTAATTTAAGATTTCAGATTGAGAGAAATAACCATATCATATTTATTTATTGTTGAAGAGAACATGAAATATATAAAAAAAAGAAAAAAGTAATAAGTTTATTATTACATTTTTTTGCAAAAAAAAAACTATAATAATTAGGGTTAACTTTGTGAACTTGTAGTTTTGTATATAAATATTCCTTTGATGTTGACTGTTTATATTTTTCTTGTTCATTGGATTGTCATAGCTTAGGAAAAGAAATAAAGGAAAAAATTCTCATTAACATGACAGAGAATATCTTAAGATAGACACAATATGCATTTGTGTGAAAAGGCAGAGACGAGTGAATTAAATATAGTGATTGTTATGGCAGTGAGCACAGTGAGGTGGTGTGGTTGCCAAGTGGTTAAGTGTGTTGGGATGCATACTCATAGATTGTGAGTTCAAACCCATTGCGTATGCTTCGTTGTATTTTGGGGCAGAACATTATATTCTTCATTGTTTCTGTTCAAGGATGTCAAATGTGAGAGACGATTGTCCTGCTGAGGAGGAAATTTATTTCTCCACAGAGAAAAGTCTCTGATGTTGTAAGCTCTTTTCTGCATTGCCTCTTACTGGTCAATAGGTACCACCTGTCCATTTGGAGAATGTTAGCTATGATAGCTTGGGGCCATGTCCAGAGAGAGGATTATCCCTACCGTTATGCACTATATTCTGTATTACCTCAGTTCACCCTGGCTGATAACTGGGGGCGACACACTGCATCATGTCGCATTCCTTAAAAAGGGGCAGCAGCCTTTCTGACTCTGCCAATTACCATCCTGATGGATTCACCAACTGTCAGTCTCACCTTTGTACTCACTCACATTTTCTCATAACATCTTGTAAAAAGCACTCAGTCCACTCTGCAGGGTGGTTGGTGTTAGGAAGGGCATCCAGCCATAAAAACTGTGCCAAAACACACACAGAAGCCCCGTGCAGTTTCCTGGCCATGTCAGCTCCTGTCAAACCATCCAACCCATGCCAGCATGGCAAGTAGATGTTAAATGATGATCTCCACTTCACAGTGCCTTAAGCCTCCCCTCATAACACCTCCTCCTGCACCTCACAACAGTTCACCTAATTGTTTGCTTTCCTGTTTTCTGCTATCCAGGAGCTGCCAGTGGCATCGGTCGCAGTGTATGCCAGGTGTTTGCCCGTGAAGGAGCCAAGGTGGCGGCGGTTGATGTCCAAGCATCAGGATTGCAAGAAACACTGAAGCTCTTGAAGTCGTCTTCTCCAGGTATTTATTGGACAAATTGAGTTTTGCTAAGTCAAAAATACAAGTTTGGTTCCTAACCACATGATCTGGGGTTCAAGACTGTTGCATGGCACCTTGGGCAAGTGTCTTCTGTAACGTCTGGCTGACCAAAAGCCTTGGGAGTAAATTTGATTGATGGAAACTGAAAGAAATCTCATATATATATGTGTGTGTTCTTCCTGTCATCAACCCTCACCTGTTTCCAAATAAGGCAATATTTCTCCATGGCCAGACATGTTTTTCATGGAAGACTGGAAACGAACAACATCACTTGTATGATGAGGATTTTCATTTACAACCATCACATGATGTCTAGACAAGGGCTCACACACCACACAACAGGCTTCTTTCAGTTTCCGTCTACCAAATCCATTCTCAAAGCTTTGTTCGGCCCAGGATTATAGAAGACATTTGCCCTGAGGACTCCACATCCCACCCCATGATCTTCTCAGGAATACTTTGCTGATAGTGGGGTACTTTCCAGAATTTTTCACATTTCATATGATGTAGTACACGCATTTTATTTTTACTGGCCAATAGGAAAAGTTGTGAGAACTGATTTGCATATGATTAGCATTTTACATTTTCAGGTAAAATTAAGGTAAAGTTTCCTGTCAAAATGAACAGAATCTTCTGGAAATTGGCGAATGAATATTTCTCTTTTTTCTTAATCAATCATAGAAAGGAGAGACAGTATTCCTGACATTTACAGAAATACTCAACTCTTTACCTCATTTCCTTGGAACTGTGAGATCAATGTGGTATAAAAAATTCTCACCGATATCATCACCTGATATTGTTTGTCAACATACAGCATATGGGCTTTATCTTTCTAGGGGACCACCATGCTTTCCCAACTGATATCTCACTGCCCCAGTCTGTAGCAGAGATGATCGATCAAGTGTCCAAGCAGTTCCAGGATGTTCCAACTGTAGCTGTGAACAGTGCTGGCATCGTCCGTGACAATCTGCTATTACGCAGCACTGATGAGGATTTTGATAAAGTTATTGACGTCAATTTAAAGGTTTGTTTCTTTGTATCTGTCTTCTGCTGTGGACGTTTTGAGTAATGGGATGTATGTTTGTTGTGGAATTGGTGATTGGTTCAAAGCAATGTGAATAGATAAGTTTTCATGTTTAATAGAGTAATTCTGTATGTTAAAAGGGTTAAAGGAGTTCTGTATGAAGATGGAAGGGTTTCGGGTTGTGTTTTTACACCTGATATTTTTTTTTTTTTATTCTGTTGTCAGGGTACCTACCTGGTGATGAAGGCTGTGGCACAGGTGATGATGACTAAGCATGTTGAATGTGGCTCCATCATCAATATTGCAAGCATTGTTGGGAAGGTAAGTAAGGAAACCCCACCCCCTGCCATCTTTGTGATGCGGGTGGACGGGGGGAGCTGGTTGTTTATTGTGAAGAGCTTTTGCACTCCTTATCTCTGTCAATATTAACTATTAGATGAAAGGCGGTGAGCTGGCAGAATCGTTAGCACATCAGGTAAAAACGTTTAGTAGCATTTCATCCGTCTTTACATTCTGAGTTCAAATTCCTTTTGGGGCAGTTGAGTACTGGGGTCGATATAATCAACTTACTCCCTCCCCTGAGCTTGCAGGCCCTGTGCTAAAATCTGAAAGCAGTATTATAGATGCATCAGATTTTCTTGTCTTATATGTAAGTCTGACACCATCATCAACCCCTAGGACATTACGGTCTCAAGTCCTTGGGCTCATAGGGTTGGTTGCCATGGTTATAAGTGACCAAGATCACCTGGAACCATGTGGTTGGAAAGCCCCCACACTTGTGTCCTGTTCCTGAATCAACATCTAAGTGGCTGAGTATTCCAAGACGTGTGTACCTTTAATGTAATTTTCAGGTAAAATCAGGATGACACAGTGTTTGACAGAGGCTGTTAGAGTCCGAATCCAGCTGATGGGAGCTTCTGGATAGTTCCTCTCTGACCAGTTTCACTCACAAGATATGGGGCGACTTTGGGCTGTAGAATATGATGCTTGCCTAAGATGTCATGCTGTGAGATTGAACCTGGGAGCTTTTGGTTTACAAAGCAAACTCCTCAAGCATTCAGTCATACTGCACTTGCACTCAAAAATATGTCAGAGAAGCAGATTTGAAACCATTACAGCTTGGGATGAAGGGCAGACATTCAGCATTTGAAATACAATAAGGGTTACGTAAGGATTTCATGTTATTTATAGTGGTACTTGGTGTTATTTGGTAACATTGGTTCATTTTCTTTGTGTGTCATTCTAGTATGGGAACATTGGACAATGCAACTACGCAGCATCAAAAGCTGGAGTTGAAGGATTAAGTAAATCTGCTGCAAAAGAACTTTCCAGGTAAGTTTGTGTACATAGCTTAACTCCCACTCCACCCATTTTTATTTATATTTTTTTTAACCATAGTTCTGCTGAAACACACTGCCTTCATTTCAAATAGCAAAGAATTTAGTGAAATAACTTTGTCACTATTAAACTGTTGTTTGAAAAATGAATTAACACGAAATTTTAATGGCAGGTTTTAATTTTGATTACTTTAAAACAAGCAGCTTGTATCACAGAATCAAAGGTGATTTTGGACAAATTGCTACCAAAACGCTTATGAACCTGGCACTTTATCATTTCCTTTTGCTGAACAAACAACTCTGGTTGTCGAGTGGTAGTGGGGACAGACACACACACACATCATCATCGTTTAACATCCATCTTCCATGCATGCATAGATAGGACGCTTGACAGGAGCTTGCCAAAAAGAAAAGCAACCTTAAGCTATTGTGTCTGTTTTGGCAAGGTCTTTACAGTTGGGTGCCCTTCCTGACACCAACTATTGCCAGCTAAGTGGACTGGAGTAATGAGAAATGAAATGTTTTGTTTAAGAACACAATTGCCCAGTCCAGGAATTGAAACTACAACCTTACCATCATAAGCCTAACCACTAAGCTACATGCTTCCACACACACACATATACATGTGTATGTGCGCGCATGCATAAGTGTGCGAATGTGTTTGTCTCTCATTGTCTAGACATCATGTAATGGATGTAAACGAGCGCCATTGTCATACAAGCGATGTTGTTCATGTCTAGGCTAATGTGAAAAACAGATCTACCTATGGGGGAAATATTACCTTACTTGGAAGCCTGTGAGCGTTTGTGACAAGGAGGGCATCCTGCCGTTGAAAATATGCCTCAACAAATTCCGCCTGACCCAGACAAGTTCGAAAAGTGACCGTTAAAACGATGATAATGACGATATTCGCTCGATTATCAAAACCTCTTCACCTGTTTTCATGAATCCAGGCAAGACTGAAATTGCTCAGGTGCCAGGGGAAATAACTTTGCTTGTATTAAATTTTGTTAAGTATATCGTAAGAGTAAAATTTGTTTTATTTGTTGCAGGTTCAATATCCGTGTTAACTCCGTTCTGCCGGGATTTATTGATACTCCCATGACCCAGAATGTTCCAGAGAAACTTTTACAGCATGTAACCAAGTTAATTCCAATGCAGCGACTTGGAACTCCTGAAGGTTTGTGTCATTCATATTACACTGGACTGGTTTCACTCCACTGCACGGCACTTTGCTCAAGTGTCTTTGGTTGGCCCTGGGCCGGCCAACCAAAGCCGTCTCAGTGATTTGGTAGATGGAAACTGATAGAAGCCCGACGTGTGTGTGTGTGCTTTGTTTCAATCACTAGACTATGGCCATGCTGGGACACCTAAGTGACAAACATTGAGATAATTAGCTGAGAAATTATTTTTAAAAAACAGCTAAAATGTTTCTTGGGCAAGGTCTTCCACTATAGCCTTGTGAGTGGATTTTGTAGATGGAAACTGAAAGAAGCCCATCGTGTGTGTGTGTGTGTATATATATATATATATTCGTGTGTCTGTGTTTGCCCCCCCCCCCATCGCTTGACAACTGATGCTGGTGTTTACGTACCCATAACTTAGTGGTTCATCAAAAGAGACTGATAGAATAAGTACTAGGCTTACAAAGAATAAGTCCTGGGGTCGATTTGCTCGACTAAAGATGGTGCTCCAGTATGGCTGCAGTCAAATTATTGAAACAAAAGAATATTGGTAAAATTAATTTTTTAGAATATAATTATAATCAAGGGCTCTGGAATGCCAGCACCTATATGCTAGAAATAGATGATGATACGTATGTCTGCATGTTCTCGTCTTGTGATGGTTATAGAAGAGCATCACCATCATACAAGCAATGTTGTTTGTTTCCAGTCTTTTGTGACAGGGACGTTAAATGGTGATACATGGTCGTTATCTCTGCCATTTGATAATTAGGATTCAGTTGTTTGACCAACTGAATTATCTGTCATGTGGCTGAGGTATTCCAGTCACATGTACCCCTTAATGTAATTCTTAGGCAGGAGAACAGTGGGAAGTTGCCCAGGGTCCACAATTCTGTGGCTTGCTGTCCATTAAAAGTATTATAGGGCCTAGTGCATTGATTAATCTTAAAGGCCTATAGTGCTGGTAGGAAGACCCTGTTCTTTGGCAGAATTAGTATGGCACAGTGTGTGTATATATATATATATATATATTGTATCATTGTTGTCTGTCTTTAGAGTTGATCAGTTCTTTGTTTCTCTTTTAATTTCAGATGTTGCAGAAGTGTGTTTGTTTTTGGCTTCAAAACGCAGTGGATATGTAAATGGTGCTTCTATAGAAGTTTCAGGTAGGTTTTTTATATATATATATATACACACACATACACACAGTATAATATAATATACCCTGTTTGAAAGCTTATATACATATACGAGGACAGCTGCATAAAAAAAGTGGTGAGCGCTAATTGTGGAGAGTACATGGGAAGGGGTAGACCCAGGAAGACATGGGTTGAAGCAGTGAATTTGAACTCAGAACGTAAAGACAGACAAAATACCAATAAGCATTCTCGCCCGATGTGCTAAGGTTTCTGCCAACTTGCCTCCTTGACCATCCTTAAATATTAACAAAAGACAGGAAGGGTTGGGAGAGGAAGTAAAGTAGTTGTATTGGATAAAAAATATTTCTTTAGAATGTATGTAAAAGTACATTTAATATTGAGCAGGAGTGAGAGAGGTGGGTGGGGAGAGAGATAGAGAGGGAGATAGATAGAAAGAGATGGAGGGAGAGAGCGATATATAGAAAGAGATAGAGGGGGAGAGAGAGAGAGTGTGTGTGTGTGTGTCTGTGTGTATCATGTTCCTGGAATCAATACATTAATTGTCTTGCAAAGCATTTTTAATAAGTTTGTTGTTAAATCCGTATTCGTTTACAGGCTTAATTAGCCCTTGTTTAATATGTTCCGAGTTATATAGAGTTCCCCCTTACATAAGTCCCAAGTCACTCTGGGGTTTGAATAAAATTGGGAATGTGATGCATGGATGCCAGGGAAATACGTCCTGGATATCACATGTGATAAACAGGACAGACAAAGAGTTAAGACAATTATTAAGGGAAATATATCATACATAACCATGGCTACCAATCCCTGTATTTTTCTCTAAATTGTTTAATTAAAAATTTTTTCCCTCTTGTTCTTAGGTGGCCTCAGAATGTAAACCAAGGTGATTCCTAGTGTTTACTTGCAAATAATTGATTGCTGTGACCAACACACGAATACATAATTAATGTGTGACGATTAAGCTAATTACCAACCAGCTTCATATCAAAGATGGAAATATATCGTTTATTTTTTAAATTGATTTTACTTTAAAATCTTGTGTATTTACTGCTAATTAATTTTTTTAAATAAAAGAATTGTAGAAAAATATATATTATACATATAAAAATTCAAAATCATTCTAAACTTTTTTTTTTTTTCTATTTTGAATAAATAATTTTTAATTTTGTACATATCTGGATTTTTTGTTTTTTTTCATTCAACCAGCTAAGTGCATCATCGTTTCATGTCCACTTTTCCCTGCTGGCATGGGTTGAGCAGAGTCTATTGAGGCAAATTTTTCTGATTGGACGCCTTTCCCATCACCAACCATCACCTGTTCCCCTCATCATCATCATCATCGTTTAATGTCCACTTTCCATGCTTGCATGGGTTGAGCAGAGTCTATTGAGGCAAATTTTTCTGATTGGACGCCTTTCCCATCACCAACCATCACCTGTTCCCCTCATCATCATCATCATCGTTTAATGTCCACTTTCCATGCTGGCATGGGTTGAGCAGAGTCTATTGAGGCAAATTTTTCTGATTGGACGCCTTTCCCATCACCAACCATCACCTGTTCCCCTCATCATCATCATCATCGTTTAATGTCCACTTTCCATGCTGGCATGGGTTGGACGGTATGTAGAGAATTAAGATGAGTAAATCATCTATTAACCCTAGGAAGGGCATCCCCTTGGCGTTAGGAAGGGCATCCAGCTGTAGAAACTTTGCCGGATCAGATTGGAGCCTGGTGCAGCCTTCTGGCTCACCAGTCCTCAGTCAAACCGTCCAACCCATGCCAGCATGGAAACCGGACGTTAAATGATGATGATACCAACCTGTCAGAGACTACCTCTAGTTCTAGGATACAAAAACTTTGTTTTAAAGGGATCTAAATTTAAGCCTTCCTTCAAAATTTCATGTTAATCTATGTTCCAAACACAACTCAATAATATTAATGACAAAATTCTTTTTACTGAATCATTTTCAATAATTAATTGAAACAAAAGCAGTATATTTCAGCAGAAATAATGGTAACAAAAACGTTAATGTCACAGCCATCATTGTGTTTTGAATTCAGACGATCCATGCCAGCATGGAAAACGGACGTAAACGATGATGAGAATGTTATTAATATTGCTGCAAGGAAAGGCATGAATGTCACAACAAATATATTTCTCATGCCTGTGAAAGAAATGGAGTCCTCAAAGTGATGAGACAGAATCGGGGGCAATTTCTACCGTTCCATCATTACTTTGATTTTTGGTCACTTTTTCTCCTTTTTCAGCCAGAATTTTCTCAACATTTCTGAAAAATAAGTGGAAACAGAAAAGAAATAAAAAATTTTTTTTTGCTGTCGGAAGGATAGTCTCCTTTTAATTCACATCTTCACAACAATTCATCGCTATTAAAAACACAGCAGACACAAGTTCCCTACCACACAGCCCCTCCTGCACCTGTTTTAATTTTGAATACCAATTTTCGTAATAAAAACTTAATCACATCTCTTTTCTTTCATTTTTATCAATGTTACAACGTGATCCAACTCCCATTTTTCTAAAATGTGTAATTTTAGGGAGAGTTGGCTGTTATTTCTGACAAATCTAACGGCGGAGGTAAAGAATGCGTACACCACCGGTTTTCGGCGTAACATGGACCCCCATCGTAAAACTAATCCTAAACCCCGGGTGTACGTATTCTTTACTTTCGCCAATCTAACTTGGCAAACTTTTTCAAGAAGCAAGTCGCATGAGACACACCTCATCATTATGTGGGCCAGTTTTTTAAAAATTCTAGATAATTTTTCATTAGCGTGCCATTCGGAAAGAGCCGCGGGCCGCATTTTGCCCATGACTTCATTAAAAGCTTCCTCATTTATTCGTTACGAACACTCGTTTTTTTTTTAACTTTATTAAAAAAATTCTACTTCTTAAAATATCAAGAACGTTAATTTTCTTTCATTTTATCAATTTTACAAAATGTTCCAATTTTTTTTTTTGTTTTGTGTGTATAGGGTGTAATTTTGGAGTGATATTTGGCTGCTACTTCTAACAAATCTAGTGACAATAGAGAAATAACAAAAAGGAAAACAAAAAGACCGTGTTACACTTACGTTTTACCAGTTTCAGTGAAGTAGTTGAGGTTATCCGCTATGAGGTGTAAGTTCTGGCAGCCAGGACATCGCACCAGCACTACACCCCGGTCGTAAGAGACCTTGGAAAAAGTCTTGGAGGAGCGAGTTCCACAAACACGGCATGTGTAGATAATCTGCATTTTAGGGGACATATGCGCCAGTTTGGATTTGGGATCGTCTTGTCGAAAGTTAATGCCTGTATGGAAGTTCTGGTCACGCTTATATAATAAACGGGACCTGACAACCGAGCAGACACGGTGGAAGTTCTTCAGGTGTCTGTAGTTGAATATTAATGACCGAGAAAGATTGAATGAACGGAGGTAGCATGCCATTGCAGAAGACTCACTGTAACTTCATTTACAAGTTGATATTTGGTAGGTTAGATGTATCAGAATATTCAATTAACTTTGTTAATGGTTTCTTGCGTGAAAAGTTTTAAAGTAATTAGATTCGTCGAATAAAGAAGAAAATACGCGCCTCGGCGAAGTTCATTGAAAATACAGCTTCGCCTAGGTTGATCTAAAAGTCGAACCGAATCGTCACTGGTGTTCGTTTAATATGAATAAATAATAAAATTAAGTAAATGTATAGAAAGCCAGAAATATTGAAATAATTAATTGGATAAATGTAATGGTTTCTTATATCAGAAATATTAAAATACTTAAGTATTATAAGGAAAAAAAATAATCTGCTTCTGAAATTCATTTATAGGCGGTTTCACTCACGTAACAGTTGATCTAAAAGTCGAAACGAAACGACACCGGTGTTTTTTTAACATGAATATTAGAAGCAACTATGTTGCTGTTTACACGATCAAATTTATTAAAATACTTAACTGTGTATATTTAATAAATGTATATCTCACATTACTGAGCTTTAGTTACTGAAAGAATCGGCCGAACAAAATGTTGAAACGAAACAATGTACTAATAATTTGTTATCTACCTTGTAAACATTATCAACCTAATACAGTGTTTTTATTGAGTTGTCAGATAAATTCGTTCGTTTTTCTTTTATATTTAAAAGGATAAAATTTATCTAAAATTTAAGAACGAAAACCAAAAGTTGTAGAGAAAGAATAAAAGTATACAAAAATCAAAAAACACTCCGGTAAAAATATTTTTTCGTGTTAATTCAAATAAGATTCGAAAGATTTAAAAAGAAAATAAATAAAACGAACGAATTTTTCTGCCAACCCAATGCAATGTGAAGCGAGAGTCAATGATTCTGTGGTGTGATGGAGGAAAAAAGACAACAAGAAGCAAAAGGACAGAATGAAACCTTGTCGACCGCAGCGGAGTACACGATCGCTCCTGATCAGAACATGTCTTTCTCGTAACCTCTCTGTTTTCTGACTGACCCCACGTGCTAGCCTTCGACCGCGTGTCGCCGACTTCCGGTCTGGCTTCACTTCTGTTTGTCCCACCTCTCTCCACCACAACACACAGCCCATAACACCACACGCCCCCCTGATCTATAGATCATTCAACCGGCTCTCCCACTCACTCCCGAACTACCTTAATTGGTTTCATAATCAGCCAACCAGGGAGGAGGGTACCGCTCCCTCTATGGTCGCTGTGCGACCCCGGGACTAGCCTGAGTTCCTGGCGCGCTGCCTTCATCATCTTCCCTACTGCTGCTGTCTTCATCATCCTGCCAACTGCAGCTGGTTCCATCCTCTGAAGCACTGACAATCTTCCGCACATCCAAAACATGGCGTGGCATACCATCGACTGAGACGTTGCTCTTTGAATTGATGGAGGTTATAGTTCCTTTCCCCCATTGTGATGTGCACCGTGCATTTGGGGGTTTTACCCAAACTTCTTCCCCGATCTGCACGAAGGTGTGCTCTTCTTCTCCCCGGAGTCGCATTGATGCAATACACGGGTGCCTCCACTCGTACCTGAATATTGCCCTGTGTGGCACCGACTCCTCAGCCTGTCCTGACCTGGGCGACATATTGTACCAAAATACGGCCTCGATTGGCGAAATGTGGCCCCTCTCTGCCATGGTCTTGATGGTACGATGATGCCTTTCCACCACTCCATTTCCACTTGGCCGGTATGCCGCCCTGAAGAAGCGGCTGACCTGCCACCCGTCAAGCATTTCTTTCAGCACCTCCGAGCGAAATGCAGTGCCATTATCCAGCAGCAGCTCATCCACGGGGCCTCGTTCCAGGAATATCCCATTTAATACTCCTGCGATTTCCTCTGCAGTCCCCGTCTTCATCTCCCTCCATATGGCCATCCGCCCCGGTCCGCAGTCAACCATTGAGAGGTACGTCCCCTGCCGGTAGTGTGTTACATCCACTGCCAGTCGTTTCCAGTTGTGGGCCACTGGAATACTTCCCGCCTCATGTACGCCCGGAGCAGGGTCAATAGACTGGCACCTGTCACAGCTGCTAACCACTCTCTGCACGCTCCGCCTCGTTACCTCGGAGTCAACTTTCCTGGCTAGGAACAATGTCCTGTCCACTCCCATGTGATGCATGGTATGCAGTCTCCTCAACTCCGAGTCACTCAGACAGCATACTGCAGCCACAGCCTGCTCCGCATCCTCTGGCACCTGCAACCAAGCTCGCTTTACCCTGGTTAGGACGTCTGCCCTGTTTTTTTTTCGGAAGGCACAAAAATTACGCTCAGCTCCAGATCGAACTCAGCGGTTAGCTCCCGCAATATTCCCAATCGGCGCTTTACCAGCATCTCTGCAGCCCCTTTGGTTCGCACCCTCCGCTCATTGGTGATGACTGCCGTCACCCAACCAAGCATAGTGGCCGAATCGGTTCTAATTTCGATGGTGCACAGCCCCCACTTCAAGGCCAGGTTCACCCCCTTCAGCACGGCATCCAACTCCGCCACATTGATATGGTTGCAGTCATCCATCTTCCTGAGCCAGGCTGCATCTTCCACCACGGTGCCTCCCATTTCCAAGACAACCCCTATTGCGATGCTACTGGCGTCACACCAAACGATCCCACTCTTTGATTTGGGAACATACCAACTGCCCCTCACTGGATCCTCTGCTCTCACTCTGACCATGACTTCCTGCATCATGTCGGTTGTTTTCTCCCCAACTCTGTCATTCCACTTTGCTCCTTCGGCTCGTCTCTTGATGAAGCTACATGCTGTCCGAAACCATCCTGCAACCGGGTAATGTCCCACCAGCTTCCCGCACACCGAGAACAGTTCCCGTCTACTCACGCTGGTGCCCAGTTCAGGGATCTCGTTCCCACGCCGAAACACCAACGCACCGGCCTTGTCTCTCCGTAGCTTGAGGCCCAGTGCAGCGCATCCCTCCATAGCCTCTGGTGGCTTGGCGACCAGTCCGAACTTCTTCAGGTGGCCTATGACCTCCATTGCTGGCATGATGGTTTCATCCACAAGGATGTCATCAATGTACGAATTGGTGGCCCTTTTTACTCTGTCCACCTTTCCCAGGATGGCCTTGAGAATTGTTGCCATAATTTTTGGCGCTGAATTTAGCCCAAACCCCAGCCTGGTCAAACAGTATGTCCGGCCCTTATACCTGACAAGCTGATGCTTCCACAGTCTCTCAGACACATGCACCTGCAGGTATGCCGACTTCAAATCGACGATCGTGGAGGCCCCTGTCATCTGCCTCCATTCTCGCAAGGTGTCCCCGCAGACATCTGTGGCCTCGCCGCCCGTATGACATATGTGGTCATTCAGCTCTCGGAAGTCAAGCACTGGTCTGACCTTATGCTTCGTGGGCTGTACCACCGCTATCAGCGGCAGGACTCCGCTCTCTCCTTCTTCTTCCCAAGGGATCAATATGCCCTCCTTAATCCACCGCTCCACCTCCCCCTCGAACTCGCTTCTGGCATCTCCTTTTAAAGTATGCTGGTAGCAGCCCACTTTATTTTTTAACGTCGGGGGCTCTCCCCTCCAGTGCCACTCCACTGTCCACCTCTGGCCATCGAAGGCGGCACGAAAATCCTGGTCTTCAATAGTGTGCACGGCATAGTTTTCTTCGCGGTTCTCACCAATGCACGGCGTCGCCATACACGGTTTCCCCGCTACCCCGAAAGTCACACCGGCCTCGTTGACAGTGACACCTCCTAAACGGGTGATTGCATCCATCCCCATCACCACATCAATCTCATCCACCAAGTGGCCAACTACAATTGCTTGCAGCGTCAGCTTTGCTCCCTGCACCTCAATCTGCACGTCGGTAATGCCTTCACAGCGTACCTCTCTTCCGTCGACTGCCCTCACACTGCTTTCTCCATTCCACGTCTCTACCACTCCCGGAGTCATCAGGGTCGTTGTACAGCCTGTGTCCACGAGGGCACGTGACATCTTCCCATCCACTAGCACATCAACAACGGGTAGAAAAAATTGCGCCTTTATTGATCCGAAGGGGAGACCACTGGCGCAGTAGTCTCCCTTAGACCGTTTCCCTGCAGACATTCGCTGGCTATATGTCCCGTTTCTCGACAACGGTAGCAAATGACCTCAGGCTTGGGTAACTTGCAGTCTCGCACCATGTGCGAGCCCTGACACCGGAAACACTGTCCTTTGAACGGTCGCACACGTTCCTTGTTCGACCCCTCTCTGCTACTCCTTCGTCGGCCACTTTTTGCTGTCGCCGCTGCTGCCAACGGTGTCGATCTACAACACGAAACTAACATACGAGCCCTTGTTATTATATCCACCATGGGCATGGCGTTCACGTCCGGCAGTCTCTGCAATTCGACCGACAGGTGGTCAGGAAACCCAGTTACAAACGCCAACTTTACTGTTCGATCCAGCGATTCTCCCTCGTACCCCGCCAGTCTCGCCAACCTCCTAAGTTCGTTGGCAAACACGTCGACCTGTTCGCCGGTCCACTTCGCTCTTCCCAGGCAAGCGTACGCCTCAAACATTCCTTCTGCGAAGGCCTCCATCAAGCATACCCGAAAGCGCTGTTGGTCGGGAGTGTGTGTGTGTGTTACACGGCGGCCTAGGCGGACGAGAAAGAAGAAGCAGGCCGAGCGAGTCGTGGCGGCAGCAGCAGCGGCGGCAGCAGCAGCGAGAAGGAAGCGATTGGGAGAGAGCAAAGAGAATGCGGACGCCTCGGCGGCGGACTGCCGCCGCCGAACCGCCGGCTCGATGGAAAGGCCGACGTGTCGGCTGCGATACGAGCCACGCGGCCGCTACCGTACCCGTGACGGGGTCCGATTCGCGAGTTTGCGGGTCGGGCCCGGGGGAATTGTCAGGCTCTAGGTGACCCTCATACCCCAAGGGGGTCCAGACTACTATGATCGGACGGTCGCTCCCTATGACTCGCACCCCGAACCGCAGCCGATTGAAAGGCAGACGGTCGGCCGGGCGCCGCAGCGTACCCGCAGAGCCGATCGAAAGCGGCCGAATTGAGAGCGACGCCTCGGCGGCGGACTGCCGCCGCCGAACCGCCGGCGCGATGGAAAGACCGACGTGTCGGCTGCGATACCAGCCACGCGGCCGGTACCCTACCCGTGAGTTTGCGATCGAAAGCGCTGTCGGCCGGGAGTGTGTGTGTCTGTATGTGTGCGTTACACGGCGGCCTAGGCGGTCTAGGCGGCCTAAGCGGACGAGAAAGAAGAAGCAGGCCGAGCGAGTCGTGGCGGCAGCGGCAGCAGCAACGAGAAGGAAGCGATTGGGAGCGAGCAAAGAGAATGCGGACGCCTCGGCGGTGGAATGCCGCCGTCGAACCGCCGGCACGATGGAAAGGCCGACATGTCGGCTGCGATACGAGCCACCCGGCCGGTACCGTACCCGTGAGTTTTCGATCGAAAGCGCTGTCGGCCGGGAGTGTGTGTGTCTGTGTGTGTGTCTGTGTGTGTGTTACACGGCGGCCTAGGCGGACGAGAAAGAAGAAGCAGGCCGAGCGAGCCGTGGTGGCAGCAGCGGCGGCAGCAGCAGCGAGAAGGAAGCGATTGGGAGCGAGCAAAGAGAATGCGGACGCCTCGGCGGCGGACTGCCGCCGCCGAACCGCCGGCTCGATGGAAAGGCCGACGTGTCGGCTGCGATACGAGCCACGCGGCCGCTAGCGTACCCGTGACGGGGTCCGATTCGCGAGTTTGCGGGTCGGGCCCGGGGAATTGTCACGCTCTAGGTGACCCTCATTCCCCAAGGGGGTCCAGACTACAATGTAGGGTAGTCGTTGATCGGATGGGTTCGCCGACTGGAAGGAATGCTTTAGCCTCTCATTTATTCCGACGGTCGGACCCGCGTAACCCGCCGCGCGATCGATTCTACACGGCCGGCGCGTCCTCGATTCTTCCGCCGACCACCCGCCCGCCTAGTAGTGAGCTCCCTCGCCTTCGCTGACGCCGTCGTTCTGCGCCCCGCGCCGCGTCAGATTCGCTCGCTCGCCCGCCGACACCCGCCTGCCCGCCTGTTCGTGCTGTCGCCATCGACCGATCGGTATCCTCTTCCTCGCCTACGCCAAGCACTCCGACCGGAAGGGATGTCCTCGCCTCTCCTTTCTGCTGACGGTCGGACCCTCTTAACCCGCCGCTCGATCGATTCTACACGGCTGGCGCGTCCACGATTCTTCCGTCGACCACCCGCCCGCTGACGCCGTCGTTCCGCGCCCCGCGCCGCGTCAGATTCGCTCGCTCGCTCGCCCGCCGACAGCCGCCCGCCCGCCTGTTCGTGCTGTCGCCATCGACCGATCGGTATCCTCTTCCTCGCCCGCGCCGTCGCTACGCCGAGCTCTCCGACCGGAAGGGATGTCCTCGCCTCTCCTTTCTGCTGACGGTCAGACCCGCTTAACCCGCCGCGCGATCGATTCTACACGGCCGGCGCGTCCACGATTCTTCCGCCGACCACCCGCTCGCCTCGTAGTGAGCTCCCTCGCCCTCGCTGACGCCGTCGTTCCGCACCCCGCGCCGCGTCAGATTCGCTCGCTCGCCCGCCGACAGCCGCCCGCCCGTCCACCCGCCTGTTCGTGCTGTCGCCATCGACCGATCGGTATCCTCTTACTCGCCCGCGCCGTCGCTACGCCGAGCTCTCCGACCGGAAGGGATGTCCTCGCCTCTACTTTCTGCTGACGGTCAGACCCGCTTATCCCGCCGCGCGATCGATTCTACTCGGCCGGCGCGTCCACGATTCTTCCGCCGACCACCCGCCCGCCTCGTAGTGAGCTCCCTCGCCCTAGCTGACGCCGTCGTTCCGCGCCCCGCGCCCCGCGCCGCGTCAGATTCGCTCGCTCGCCCGCCGACAGCCACCCGCCTGTTCGTGCTGTCGCCATCGACCGATCGGTATCCTCTTACTCGCCCGCTACGCTAACTTGGTCCCTCTCTTCCATCTCTAAAAATAGCGCCAACGCCGGACCATCCAAGTAGAGCGGTAGAAAACTTGCCAAGTCGTATATCCCTTGGAGCTTCGCGACCAGCTTCATCTTTTTTAGCCATGCGACCACGTCCGTGTCGCCGCAAAACGGTTTAATTATATCACTAGAAATCCGGACTACACTCATAACTTTTTTTTTTTTTTTTTTTTTCTTATGGGCCGAAATAGCTTGCGGTGTGATGGTGGAAAAAAGACAACAAGAAGCAAAAGGACAGAATGAAATGTTGGACCTTACCTTGTCGACCGCAGCGGAGTGCACGATCGCTCCTGATCAGAACACGTCTTTCTCGTAACCTCTCTGTTTTCTGACTGACCCCACGTGCTAGCCTTCGACCGCGTGTGGCCGACTTCCGGTCTGACCCTTCCGGTCTGACCCTTCCGGTCTGACCCTTCCGGTCTGACCCTTCCGGTTTGACCCTTCCGGTCTGGCTTCACTTCTGTTTGCCTCACCTCTCTCCACCACAACACACAGCTCATCACCGCCCATAACACCACAGATTCCTTATATATTTCGAGTGAATCACTCACAGAGGGGAAACAACAATGAATTATTACAAACCAGAGACCGATTCGGTGATCTTCGGGTTGTAATAATTTGTTATACTTCTGTCGAAGCGATTCACACCAAATATATCTGTTTCTTTCCGGCTAAATTCACATCTGACTGTTCAAAGAACACTTCAAAAGTAAGTAGAAACAACTTCTCTTGAAAACGGACAAAATTTGGTATTTAGAAGGGGAACGGAGAGTGTTAAAGATGACCCAAAGTCTGGACGTCCTGCCACCACCGAGGAAAACATCGATCGTGTCCACTACATGGCGGTTGATGACAGGCGATTGATTATAAATCAAATAGCCAATACTATTAGCATATCTCATGAGAGAGTTGAGAATATTCTGCACAATGAGCTTGACATGACGAAGGTCCCTGCTCATGAGGGGTGTTCATTAAAAATTTTCCTGGCCCACTTCTGGTTATTGCAGGAAACAAAACTTATACATGTATAATCATACATGTCTCCACGTATTCGTTTGTCTTTTACGGCTGCTGAAGTGTTACAATGGAGGGAGTTGAATACAGATCAGTGATCAGGTTCCTATATTTGAAAGGTCATACACCAAAAGAAACTTTTGATGAAATGGAAGAAGTTTATGGTGACGATGCACTATCATACAACGTAGTCAAGCACTGGTATCGCCAGTTCAAATGTGGTCGGACATCGGTGGAAACTGCTTCCATTCTTGGACGACCACATTCCGCTATTGATGACGACACCATCTATAAAGTGGAAGCCACTATTTTGGAGAATCACTGCATAACTATTCGACAAGTGACCCAAGAAGTGAAGATAAGGGTAGGGTCCGTGGAAAAATTCCTTCACGACTATTTGCAAATGCAGAAGTTGTCTGTACGATGGATTCCCCGGATGATCACACCTTTTCAGAAGCAGAAATGAGGCAATTGCCCCCAGGCTCTTTTGGCAATGT
The DNA here is from genome assembly GCF_046866305.1 of Octopus bimaculoides. NCBI lineage: Eukaryota > Metazoa > Mollusca > Cephalopoda > Octopoda > Octopodidae > Octopus > Octopus bimaculoides. Next base: position 37,800,564 of record NC_142948.1, on the reverse strand, counting down.
GCCAAGAAAACTAGGAGGACTTTTTCGGTATACTTATCACACAGGATGAAACATGGGTCCATCACTATGATCCTGAGACTAAAGTCCAGTTGAAGCATTGGAAATATGATAACTCATCCACCTCCAAAGAAGGTTCGTGCCCAACCCTCAGTAGGCTAGGTGATGCTCACAGTCTTTGGATTTTCTGGCAAAGGGCACCACACTTAATGGGGCATATTATGCTTCTCTGCTGCAGAAATTGGGGGATGCCATCAAAGCAGAGAGGTGTGGCATGCTGACCAAAGGAGTCCGCCTCCTCCAAGACAACGTCCCAGTTCACAATGCACATGTTTCCCAGATGGAAGCACACCCCTGCGGCTATGAAATCCTTTCTCATCCCCCTTACTCTACCAACCTCGCACCATCTGACTTCCACCTATTTTTAACCACGAAATCTTTTTTGAAGGGGATGAACTTATTTCCGAGATAAAGTCTTGGCTCCAGACTCAACCAATCGAGGTCTTCACAGCTGCATAAAGCGATTGGAGAAGTGTATCACCATTGGTGGTGGCCATGTAGAGAAGGACTAATAATTATTATGCCAAGTTTCGTTTATCCTAATCCTTGGGAAGTAGGTCAGGGGTAAATCTTTAATGGACGATCCTCGTATATATATATATATATATATATATATATATATATACACACACACACACACACGACGGGATTCTTTCAGTATTCGTCTACCAAATCCACACAAGTCTTTAGTCGGCCCGACGTAGTAGAAGTCACTTACCCAAGGGGTGTCACGCAATAGGACTGAACCCGGAACCATGTGGCTGAGATGCAAACTTCTTACCACACAGCCACGGCTCTACACACACACAAATATAAACTAACTCAGTGTTTATATTCACGGCCGCCAGACACTTAACTGCGACTCTTGACAGATGATAATTAATCAATGCTTATATTTATTGAGTATTCTTGTCCTATGGAACAATTTGGTGATGGCAATAAGGAGCTTTTATTTTAAGGGTCTTAGGCTGAACGGTTTTTTTTTCTTTTTTAATTATAGTCTTCCATAAAAGGTTCATTGCTATAATGGTTCTGCAGAGAAGAGCTCCAAAACCCAACATACACGCTGGATATTGCATCCGTATTCTTTCCAAGAGAACTTTGTTTTACAATGGCTGATGCCTCTTTGCTTCTCGCCCGCAAAGAACGGTCATGTTTGATTTCTCCGTCTCCCTATGGATCACGGCAGTTTTCTGATGTGCGTGTTGTCTTACTTGAAACGGTTTGTCTCGTTTCATCTTTATATTTCTTGTCACGACTGCATACGTTGCAATGCACACAGTTCTTCGCCATTGATTTCTCCCGATTGCGGCTTTGTATGGGAGAGATGTACATGCAAACATATATATAACGGTTTTGCTCACTGAAGTGACAACCTGGACCGTCAAAACCTTGTCAATAGATTTAGTAGGCGGAAACTGAAAAAAGCCCATCGCGCGCGCGTGTGTGTGTGTGTGTGTATTTGTGCATGGGTATGTTTACAACTCCTAGTCTTAACATTGCACAACGGTCGTAGACAAGCATAAGTGTCATACAAACGGTGTAATTCGTTTTCCAATCTTCCGAGAAAAAAATGTCCAGCCATGATGAAATATTATCTTGCGCTTGGAAGTAGGTGATGGTTAGAGACCAGAACGATATCCGATCACTGTAAAATCCATTTGAAGTAATCGCTTCTGACGCATGCAAACGTACAAAGGCGGACCTTAAAACGAGGATGTTGGTGATCATGATGACGATGCTACGTTTTGTAAACACACAAACACACAAACACACAAACATAAATACACAGTCAAACAAGAAACAGAAAAAGAATGAAAGCCAACTGGGTTTAGCCATTCAAGAGCAGCCCTTCATTATTCATAAAAACTCGTAGATACAAATGCAACCGTTTACAGGTAGCAGATAAAATAACTTGTACAAAGGACCGATATAGTATATAAACACAGTGTTTGCAGATACAATTTCAAAAGAATAGACAGTCCTGATTCCTGCAGTCTAATGCACTCTTGGGAATATCAAATCATTGCTGGATCCTACTGTATTTGTAGCAAGCAAGCAGGGAAAAGCGTTTGGTTGTTTTTGTATTTTTTTTTTAATATTTATAATACATAAGTGTGTAAGTTATATATATATATATATATATATATATATATATATATATGCATGTGTGTATGTGGTGTGAATGTGTTTAGTGTTCGGGTTGTGAAACATAGCCAAAGCAAGCTCACTGTCTCAGTCAGTGATTTTCTTTTTCTTTCTGTTTCCCATTGTGATCTTGGAATATCACGTCAGACCAGATGCTTCCACGTGGGATCTTGTCTGTCTGTCTGTCTGTATGTATGTCTATGTTTCACAAAGTTCATTTATTTATTTAATTTTTAAATTTTATATTATTATTTTTTTTTTTTTGTCCAGTTTTTTTTTTTTATTCTTCTTTGAAATGTCTTTCGAGTTTTCTTTTTAGGTCAAGAAAAGAAGAAAAAAATAGAGAGTAACAGCAGCAACAAGAAGAACAATAATAATGATAATGATGATGATGATGATAATAATAATAATAATAATAATATTGATAGTATAAAGTATAAAAATCAGACCACAAATTTCAGAGAGAGAGAAAAAAAAAAAGAAAAAGAACAAAATATACACGATTCAGATTGACCTTTAACCTCTCATCGACTTTGACCCTCTGACCTCTTGCTATAACCACCGGTTTGATTTCCATTAAAAAAAAAAAAGAAAGTAATTTGTTAGAAAAGAAAAAGAAACGAAACGAAAGTATCGTCTTTCATTTTTTAGTTATTTAAAATAATCGAATATCGATTTGAAGATAAGACAGACGATAAATCATTTATGAATGTAGCGTATGCGTTTGTTATAGGGTAGATGTGACCTCGCTAGAAAATTGAACATGGTCTTCGAGAGCGATAGAATTGGTAATAATAAAGAAAGAGAAAACTGATAGCCACCACTGACCAACCTCGAAGCCCGTTCCTCTGTTTTCAAATGTGTACAATGCTTGTTTATTTTTTCTTTCAAAAAGGACAGAAAATGTATTAATTCATAATTATATATTGTATATATTGCTTAGAGGAGGGACAAAAGAACAGCAACAATTACACCGAAAATGAAAAAGTACAAATATTCTCAACGAATGATTTGAAGTGCGAGAGAAAGAAATAGCAAAAAAGTTTTTTTTATGCAAGGGACATAACTGGTGATTCATATTTCTGCTTAGATAGAGTTACCTTACCTTGTCTTTACTATTTTTATAAAATAGTTTAAGATTTTAATTTTCTAAACGTCACATATTACAATTTTAGAATTTTTTTGTTGTTCTTTTTTTGTTTATTTTTTAATTTAATTTAAAAATCGTACTTTTTAAGAGATATCACATTATAAAGAGTAAATTGAAAATAAAGGTAAAAAAAGAGTCTTTAGAAGTAAGCTAGAATATGTTTTGTTCTTTTTTTTTGTGTGTGTTTATTTTTTATATATAAAAGAATATTGGTAATACTGTAAATATTTCGATAAAAGGAGAAAATAATATAAAGAATATATATATATAATTTTGAATAGTAAAAAAAAAAAGTTCAACTCTCACAAAGGGGAGACAACTATACTTTAAATATTTGGAACGTCACAAGTCACTCACCCAAGTCACCAACAATAAATTCTCAACGCAGCCACGTGTTTTATTTTGTTAAAACTGTTGCTTTCTAAAATATCATTATACTTAATAAATTGTATAAATTCCCGCTATCGTTTGTGTCTGTATCGACCTAAACGTTTCCGCGGTCCTTGTAGCCAATAAGAAACTGTTTTCATGGAATATAATAAAGTTCATAACAACCCTTTATTCTCCTTTATTACAATTTCTTATTACTACCCCGTACTTAACCGACGCTTCGTTCTGAAGCATATATAAAGGGAATTCTAAAGTCGCTATGCCCCAACGAAATATTATAACAGAATATAATGTATGGCTTAACGTTATTATTTCAAACCAGCCCAGTTTTGATTAAACAACTAAGGATATTTGTTCAATTAATGACGATCTCATATTTTTATGAGGCATAATGTATCTTGGGCTAACTATATTAGCCAACGCGTCCTTCCTTCCCTCCCATACATATTTCAAGTATTTTGACAGTAAGGATATAGGCTTGTTAACTTTTAATCCTGGTATATAACTGGTACATTAAGTGATCGACAGTGGCAGATTAAGTAAACTGTGAATTGAACACAGAACATAAAGGATTGCAACTGCATACCACAAAACATTCTGTCTGGCACTGTACCATTTCTGCCTTTATAATTTAATTTGCTTTCAGGTTCACTATTTAAAAAAAAAAAAAAATTATATATCTCACAGGTGTGGCTGTGTGCTAAGAAGCTTGCTTCCAAACCACATGGTTCCAGGTTCACTCCTACTGCATGGGCACCTTGGGCAAGCATTTTCTACTATAACCTCGAGTCAGCTAAAGCATTGTAGTAGATAGAAACTGAAAGAAGCCCATTGTATCTATATATGTGTGTGTGTGTGTCCATGTTTGTACTCCTGCCATCACTTGACAACCGATGCTGGTGTGTTTATGTCCCCGTAACTTATGAGGTTTAGCAAAATGGACCGATAGAATAAGCACTAGGCTTATAAAGAATAAGTCCTGGGAGGAGGGTCGATTTCTTCAACTAAAACCCTTTAAACTGGTGCCCCAGCATGGTCACAGCCAAATGAATGAAACAAGTAAAAGGATAGAAGTGTCTTTTCCATAGGGGCCGACTGATTTACTGCAGTGAATTGGGTTGAGATTCAGTGACGTTCATGCTTTTCTGTGAGAATGTTTAGTGTAAGTGAAGTGAATTCACTTTAACCGGGAAAGGAAATTTGTTTCAGAACTTAAATGACACCAATCATTATCATATGTTCTATGCCTCACCTCTGCCACCCAACACTCCCCTTCCTCTGCCTTGCACCCTAAACCTCCTTCTTCTCTGCCTTGTTATCCCAACACTCTTCCCCTTCTCCTCTCACACTCCCTCTTCTCAGCTTTGCCGAAAGTAAGGAAGTTTTATTTGTATATTTGAAACAGAGTAAGAGGCTAACTCTTCTTGAAGAGGAATGAAAAGGATTAACCAAACCCTTGTATATTACTGGTACTGTACTTCTATATACATAAAAATAATCCCAGAGGGATGGACATAATTAATTGCCAACTGAAAGAGATTGGAACTGCAATTTACACTGGTTTCAATTTCTGTCACAAGGCCAGTAATTTTGAGGGGAGGGGAAAAAGTCAATTACATCAACCCCAGTGACCAACTGGTACTTTACTTTATCAAACCCTGAAAGATGAAAGGGAAGCTTGACCTTAGCAGATTTTGCACTCAGAACATAAAAATGGACAAAGTGCTGCTAAGCATTTTCGCCAGGTCTGCCAATGGTTCTGCCAGCCCTTCACCTTATCTCAGAATGTAATCATACAAAGCATTTTTTCTGATGCTCTGACAGCCATGAACTCATAAAGTTTATCGAATCAACACAACAGCAGACGACTGGTATTTGTTTCCTAAATCTTAGAAGGAGGCAGGGGTAACAAGACGAAGTTGACGTTGGTGGTGGGATTTGAACTAGGAAAGCAGAGGTGTGCAACTAAATGACTCTGATATATATATACATATATATATCTTTGCTTATGGTCTGCATGAAACACCACTGAGATGCTGACAGACATGGGATACATTCATGGACAAATGATAAAGTTGGATACAATATGAAAGAGAGCAGTAAACTCAGAAAAACAGACACATGCTTACACACACACACACACACACAAACACTTAACATATATACATACATAGACTGATTCATATATACAAATACAAACAGATACATACACATTTATGTATCTATGTATGTGGTACACTTGAACAATTGTAAAGATTACTTCACATGAAACCACTGGTTGCCTTGTTAAACCACAAATAAAATACACACATACACACACACATATATGGACAACTACATATATACATTCATTAATACATACATGTGAACAGCAATGTAACTAGGAAAATTTTCTTCCGAAAATATGTCTAGGTAGAAAATGTGACATTTATTGTTAAATAGAAATCTCTCCATTAGAAAAAGCACACACACACACACACACATGTGCATACACACACTCGTACTTATTGTACTATAAAAATACAATAAAATATAGCCAGCAAAAAGAAAAAAAAAACTCTCCATAGAAAAAAATGCATGCAGTCACATGCATCCACATAATCACATGCACATACATATGCATGCATGCATTTATTGTACTATAAAAAGAATACAATAAAAAAATAACCAGCAAGGTCTTCCACAAAATATATCCAGTTTGAGAAGAAGGTGGAGGAGGAGGAGAAGAAAAAGGAGGAGGAGAAGAAGAAGACTGAAACAAAGTTAGAAAAGAAAAGATGTTTCTATCAAACTCGACGTATTTTACAGATTTAATTAGAAAATTTTTTAAAGGAATTATAATGAATGCTCAGAGTGGCTGTTTGTGTATGTGTATCCCAGCATATATATATATGTGTGTGAGTACGTTGCTGTCCTCTGATGAAACACAGTGAGTCAACTGACTGTACTTTGTCAAAGAATAACTATTTTGGTTCCTTGGCCCGTGCCTCAGACATACCACAGATACGTGGTTCCTTGGCCCGTGCCTCAGACATACCACAGATACGATCTTGGAAATTCTTCAACTCTTTCATTATAACTTATCCCACAGAGTAAATTTTTTTAAAAAAGAACAAAATTCAGGATGATTTTTTTTACAGTTTTTTTTTTTTTTGCTTTTTGCTGTTATCTCTTTTTCTTGTTTTTTTTTAGACTTACTGTGTTTTGTCAGAGGAGGGCAGTAGATGTGTGCGTGTGTGTGTGTGTGTGTGTGTGTGTGGAGGGGAATGTGTATTTCATTGAGAGAACATATAAAAGTGAGATAATAATAATAATAATAATAAAGGATAGGAAGCTTAGAAAGAGGGGAGGGGTGAAAGGCAGTAAGGAAGGAAGTAAAGAGGGTGGGGGTGGGGAGAAGGAAAGACATGCAAAAAAAAAAAGCAGATTTGTCTGACATCATCAATGGATGCATTCATTCATTGATGAATGATGATGATGGTGATGATGATGAGATAGTGGAGAGGCTTATGTTAGGAATGATTATTATAATGATGATGCTTATGGTGATGATGACGATGACAACAACGATGATGTTCAGCATTAGAATCAAATGCAAACAGCAAAAAGCAGAGAATTAAAAACACAAAAGAAATCCCCGAAAATATATTATGTAAGAAATTATATTATTATTATTATTATTGTTATTATTATTATTATTCCTTTCTATTATAGGCACAAGACTTGAAGTTTAGTGGGTTGGGGGGGGGGCAGTTATCATGCATAGAGCCAACCAGATTCACCAGTGCTTTCCATTGCTGGCAGTCCCATCCCAGCTCCTCTGTATCCTCCAAGACAACATGAAGCCTCTGGAGATCTTCCCCAATTATGTCCGACCATCTGATGCAGGGTTTGTCACCTGGCCTCTTCCAGCCTACAACTGCTACCTCGAATGAGAGAATAAACTTGTACTTCCCCTGAAATTCCAAACATGGACTCGTTAGTCAGAGCCAGCTCAACCCAGCTCTGGGTGGATGCTGTCACAAAAGATGTCTAAGTGACCCCAACTACATTTCCCCTGAATGGGACGCAAGTCCACTACAGGGTTAACTCATTGATAATTGAATAGATAGGAGCAATGTGGAATGATGTGTTTTGCTCAAAAACACAAAGCACTGCCTAGTCTGGGAATTGAAACCACAATCCTGCAATCACAAGTACAACACCCTGACCACTAAGCCATTAGGCTTTGCTGACACTAAGAGGCAGACTGCTCTTTCATTACTGCATTACATAATCAATTTATTGACTGCACCTTAATAGAACAGGCATGCTCTGTTAATGTGCACATTGCACAGAAATGCAGCAGACAGGCTGCACCCCCGACGACTAATTTATACAGAATATTTGACTTCTCTTTATAATGAATATATATCACAAGCTGTGAGTTAGTGTGAGCGATATTGATGGATTAATCACCATAGCAACGGAGAGAGAGCTTATCTATTGTTGTATGTTTTGTCATAAGACTAAGAACTTCAAAGTTGCCATGGTAACAAAAGTACATGACAGAGGAAGATAGAAGATAATGATAACAATAGTTTCTTGTTTTGGCGCAAGGCCTGAAATTTCGAGGGGTGGGGAAGAGAAGGGGATTACATCGACCCCAGTGTTCAACTGATTACTTATTCTATCGACCCTGGAAGGATGAAAGGTAAAAGCTAACCCGGACAAAATTTGAACTCGGAACACGAAGATAGACGAAATATCACTAAGCATTTTTAACGAACAACAACAACAACAATAATCCTTTCTACCACACTCTCCCAATTCTGCCAATACACAGCCCTTAAATATCATCATCATGATCACATACTTATGTATTCGTCAATATTATATTCATACACTGGTTCCCATCATCATCATCATCATCATTTCTTGCTTACACATGAAACTCTTTAAGGGACAAAAAAAAACAAAAAAAAAGACATGAGCCAGTGGTGAGAAATGAACTCTTGACCTGCAGATAGGGCATCCGCAGCTACTGATGCTAATAATGAGAGTGGTGATGATGATGATGGCGATGGTGGTAGTGATGATGTAGGGAAAAAGATGATGGGGATGATGATGATGTTAATGTCAATGATGATGATGATGATGATGGTAGAAGTGATAAGGCAGACATCAATAAGACAGCTGGCACAGGTTACATACATGTAACAGCAGTGAATCTGTAAATAATGCGTGAGAGAGAGGGGGGAGAGAGAGAGAGAGAGAGTGGGGGGGGGGGGGAGAATAAATAAAACCAAAGTTTGATCCTTATTATGGCAAGATTTTTACGTTGTCAGCACCAAAATCCTGAGAGGCAAACTGATACAATTATTTCAGCAGTAGAAAACAGCTGGGTTTGAGATTATATACACACACCACACACACACATATATATATATATATACACTAACTCTTACACACACATATATATACACTAACTCACACACACACACATATATCCAATCTTTTTTACATCTATTCTTCCATGCTAGCATGGGTTACCTGCACCATCATTCCTTTGTTTACCATATATATATATATATATATATATATATATATATATATATATATATATATATAAAAGTATATGTGTATATATATATATATATATATATACACACACACACAAACATACATTTAAATATATACTTAATTTGTTTTACAACTGTTTTTCCTTGCTGGCATGAGTTAGAAATATATATATATATATATATATATATATATTATATGTACATATATATATGCATATTACAGATACACACACACATTACAAATATACACACACACATCATATCATATCTTGTGTGTGTTTATGTATTTCCCTGTATACGATCATCAGTTAAACTTTCCACTCCTTCGTTTAATTTTAAGTCATTATGGCATCCTTGATGTTCATTAAGTTACAATTTCATGATGAATGAAGTGGGATGGGGGGTGGAGTAGAGGTTGTGGTGGTGATGATGGTGGGGTATGTGTTGCTCTCTGACAGGCCCCAGAACTCATCCCTTTGTTTAATAGGCAGAGCAGGAGGTTGAGATGAGGTGGGATGGGACAGGATGGAATGGGATGGTAGCAGGAAATTTAGAAAAAAATATAAGTTTGTGATAGATACTGCAGCCAACATAAGTAGTGGCTGCATCAGTACTCTCTATATTGGTGGTGTCTTTAACCCTTTGCCTGCCCAGTTTGTCCTAAAGGTTGTCCTAAATGTCCAAGCTTGTTTATAGACGTTTGGTTAACCCCTGCTTCATACGTCCTGATTATTATAAAGCTTTCCATTTTTTAAAGTTCTAAGTTGCTCTGGTGGTTGAAAAAATTAGGAATGGGTGTCATATATGATGGACACGAGGGAGATATCTCCTGGGTATCACATGTGATAAACAGGACAGGCAAAATTAGGGATCTGATATGATATGTGATGCATGAATGCCAGGATAATATGCCCTGTCTATCACATGTGACGGGCAAAGGGTTAAATATTTAATAGACTGAGCATTAAAGCCAGCAAACTATTGATGGGAGAGGTGAAGACAGAGAGGTGGAGATAAACAGAGAGATAGATAGATAGAAAGAGACAGAGAGGAACAAAGAGACAGAGAGAGTTCTGGAAGTTTATACTTTTGATTAGATTAATTAGAATTGCTTCTCATTTATTTTGCTTTTAGTTGTGGTCAAGGCGGTGAAATAGTTTTGAAAGTAAAGCTTCTCTTTGAGGAACTGACAAACAGACTGACATACCGGGAGACAGAAGGTGGATGAGCAGTTTCAAGTTAGAAAACTAGACAGAAGTTTCCAAGAAAAGAAGAGTTTCATAATGACAGGCAAATCATTTTTTTTTTTGGCTTATTTTCTATTTTTCACTGTTTCAAAAAAAAAAAAAAAAAAAGAAAAGAAGAGAAACCCTGCAGAAATGCAAAGGAGGGCCAGCTTACTGCTCCCAATACTTTCAAAGGATGATTCTTTTGACAGCTTCTCAGACAAGGCCCCTTGGCTATGGGCAAGATGGCCAAGACATAGCAGTACCGAGAGGACACAACTATCAAGCCACTGACCCTTGTACAGATTCATGACAGGATTCAGTTCTTAAACCACTGGTCAGTATTGTGACCCTGATTTGATGCTTGACATGACACTCAAATGACTTTCATTACCAGAAATACATTTTTAATTAGTTTCAAAAATAATAAAGGATTTAGCTGATGTTGCAGACATAAATTAACATGAAATTTTAATAGAAATCTTTAATTTAGATCAGTTTTAAAACATGAAGTCTGTACTTTAAAACTAAGAGGGTAGTCTTGGGCAGTTTGGTATCAAAAGGATTAAACCGCTGGTCAGTATTCTGGTCCTTACATTAACCCGTGACAGGACACGACTGTTAAATCCCTGGTCAATACTGTGACCATCCTGTTGGCTCAATCAGTTGTAATTCTCTTATAATCCACAATACGGGACTTTGGACAAATCAAAATACAAAAACACTGTTGATGTTGTGGTTGTTTGACACCAGGTCGGTCCGGAGAGAACAGATTTATACAAAGCAAAGGCTAAAACAGCCGAGACTAAACTAATCTTTTCTTCTAGAAGAGAGTACCTGGAACATCATCATCCAATATCTTCTTTTAATAAAACAGTAGCATGTAGTTTTAAGGGAGATTTGGTTTCTAGAGTTAGCAGGTCTAGTGACCATGTAGAGGTTCTGTCAATGATTTAAAATATTTGAATCAATATGTATAAAATTAGAAATTAAAAATTGATTCTATTTTTCTTGGTAGACAAAATGGGATGGGTTTTTTTTTAAAGAAATGTAGTCAATTATTTAAAAGACCTTAATGTGAGTATTGATGCCAATTATTTCAAGAGAGGATATATTTTATTATCATTACTATTATTATTATTATTATTATTATTATTATTATTAATCACTGATCTCTATAAAAAAAAGCTGACTTTGTGTCAAAATTTTAAAAAACATTATCGTTATTATAATTAATATGAGCATGGCCACATCACCAAAGACTGGGTCTTTGGATACATTGGTGACATTCTTGGCACTAACATCTGTAAATTAGTAAAGTCCCCTTCCATTGCAGGACTTCCCATTGATTATAGTTAGAAGGAGGTGTGTGTGTGTTTTAGTTAGGATATGAAGAAGAGCTTGCAAGAGAGAAGTGCTAAGACAGGGGTTGTTTTGCCTACTGAACTGAAACCAATATTAATAAAGGTATTTATTTCACTGACACCCATCCCTGAACACACACGCATACATTGGCATATATTATGTTAATGTTGTTCAACTGGTGTAATATCTTATCTTGCACACTGGAAAGTGATTTTGCTGAAGAATTCTCTTTTCAAAAATAATTTTAATAATTAAAATTTTAATTTTATAACACACTCACTTATATTTACATATGCACACACACACACACACACACACACACACACACACAGATATTTATACATATTTTCATATATACTCACATATATATTTATGAAATATATTTTATACATTTAGATATAATTGTGAATGTGTATATATATATTTATATGTGTGTGCATGTGCACATATTTATACAAACACATTACACACACACACATACACACTGATGTACCATTTAGTATTGGGAGACTCAGGTAGGTTGATGAAAAAAAAAAGGGACTAAAACACATGACATTGAATGGAGAATAAAGAAAACAAGATACAGACATGCATACGTAACATATATATATATATATATATATATATATATATATATATATATATATATATATATATATATACATAGTACACACACACACACACATACATTAATAAATGGCAAGGGAACAGGAGTTAAGTACTTGACTTCATTAGCTTACAGTTGTTTCTGCTATCAGAAGCAGTGCCACATCCTATAGCTTCCTCGAAATCATTATATATATATATATATATAAATATATATATATATATAAACCGGAGTAAGCATATATATATATATATATATATATATAGAGAGAGAGAGAGAGAGAGAGAGAGAGAAAGATTTAAGAAATAATTTTCTTCTTTCAACACATATCCCTGATACATTATCTTTAAAAAAAAAAAATTTTTTAATAGAGTACATTATTTATATGTACTCTATTTTCTATATAATGTACGTTTTGTTTACTTTTATATTGTACAGTTCCACACAAAACACAACACTGAGGCTGAGATCATAGAAAAATATAAGCCATGGTATGTATACGCTTTGATTTGTCAACCTCAGAAAGATGAAAAAGCAAAGGAGACCTAGGCGGGATTTGAACTTAAAATGAGATTGAAAATACCAGAAGGTATTTTGTCTGTATCTCCACTGGCTCTGTTATACATCTTATACATACATCCACAGATACATACAAACATACATATATGTAAACAAGCATACACACTTATACATACATGTATACACACATATATACACAGACATATACATAGATTTGAATATGTAAGTGTATTCATATAATTATACACATACATATACATATATTTATATACACACACACAAAATGAATATTTAAAAATTGTGGGGTTGGGACTGAGTCAGACAAGGAATGGCAGCAAAAATAACATTCCTATAATTCTGTGATACGCCACCTATTCAATGGAACTTTCCCAGAGATTCTGTCTGGCCCAGTTCCACTCACATGACTTGGGTCAGCTGAGTGCAAAAGTCAGAGCACACTCACTAAAGGTGCAGCACATTGGGATTGAACTTGGAACCATAGGACTTAAAAGTGACCTTTTAAAAGCACACTTCTATACCTGTACTTATGTATAATTGTATGATGTATAAACAGTTACTTACATAGAGATATACTACACAAACACACACACAAATATAACAACATATTTACAGCAATTAGGCAACAAAAAAAAACCTTCCAGATTCATCAGTCTAGGACATGTAAAATATTGGGGGGTTTTATGCCACACTTTGTATATATGTACACACACATATGTATATAATATGTGTGTATATATATATATATATATATATATATATATATATATATATATATATATATATATATATATATATATATATACATACACACACACACATACCTTTTAACTTGTTTTGGTCACCGGACACTGCCTTGAAGAGTTTTAGTCAAACAAATTGACCCCATTACTAGTACTTAAAGCCTAGTACTTATTCTATCGATATCTTTTGCTGAACTGCTAAGTGATGGAGATTTAAACAAACCAATACTGCTTGTGAAGCAGTAGGTGGGGGACAAACACACAAAGGTATATATATATATATATATATATATATAATCCAAGAAAGTTAGGGGTTGTATTGTTATATATATATATATATATATATATATATATATATATATATATATATAAGGTTTTTAACTTTTAAATTTTCATATTCAAAAGAGACAGAGACTTCAAACTCGATATATCCTCTGGAAAATTATTATATATATATATATATATATATGTATGTATGTATTTATATTCACATGTATACAATGGAAGCCACTTATAACAAATGTGGATAATGTTATCAAATGGTTAATATCATCAAGATTAATGGGTCCCAAACATGATCAAAATAGTCATATCCTGTTTAATATTATCAACTATTCATCGCAATTCAAAAGGATTCATCCTAAATAGGTCATAGTAACCAGCTTATGCACAATTTCTCTTGCCCATATATATATATATATATATATATATATATAAAAGGAGCCATTAATGTTATCATTATTAGTCCCCCACCACCTACTTTCACTTACAAAAAACTAAAATAAAACGTTTTTTTTTTTCAAATCTGTCGAAAGGTCAGCGAAGAATGTAGTTGCCAAAAAAAAAAAAAGGCATGAAGTAGCAAGAGGAAGGCCACTGGAGGGTGGGGGGTTGGGGGGATGGCCAAGTAGTGTAGAGAGTAAGAGTCTTGGCTTATGGCGGTGGTGGGGTGGGGGGAAACAGTTGTGTCTATGTTATTTGGAGACAGTTCCAGTTAGAAAAGTGCAAAGGTATATCAAGAAGTTCTGCAAAAACAGTGAAGGAACAAATGAAATCATTTGCTCAAAATTGCAATTCATTTTCTATTATTATTATTATTATTATTATTATCACTAAAAGTATTTAAAAAAAACCTAACATGGTCAACTTTGCTTTTCATCCTTCTGGAATAAGGTACCAAACAAGTACTGGGATCGATAACATCAACTAACCCTTTCCTCTGAAAATTGCTGGCCTTGAGCCAAAATTTAAAACAATTATTAATTATAATTATTAATTATTATTATTATTATTATTATTAAGGTGGCAGCAAACAGGCAGAGCTGTTAGAACATAGGGGAAAAATGCTTACAAGCGTTTCTTGTGACTTATTACCCTCTGTGTTCAAATGCCACCAATGTCACTTTTATCTTTCATTTCTCTGGGGTCAATGAAATAAAGTACCAGTCAAATACTGAGGCTAATGCAATCAACTTGCCCTTCCCCTCAAAAGTTTGCTGGTCTTGTGTGTGTGTATGTGAAAGTTAGAAACAATAATGGTTATTATTTTCTCCATTACCTCCAAAATCCAATGTAAGGAGGATTTAGATTAAGGATAATAAATGTTTCCAAAGAGTAGCTAATCTGTTGGCGCCAGTCTCCTCTCCAGGAATGGTTGGCTGTTGGTTTCTTTGGCCTTTGATCAATTTCAGTTATAATCACCAGGTATTCTGGGTGAAGAAGTGGGGAGGGGTAATGATTTTAGTTGCTCAACATATTGAGCTACATGGTACCGATAGCTGGAAAAACCTGACTTCATGCCTCAGTGAATGAATGTGTGTCTGAATGTGTCTTTGAAGAAACGGTCTGGTTATGTTATTTTATTACGTAATATGTTAACAAGCAAATAAATGACCATTCTATGGAAACATATGTAACATAAATGAACAATTATCTCCATTCATATTCATTTTTTCTTTATATATCATCATCATCATTATCATTATATATATATGTGTGTGTGTGTGTGTGTGTGTGTGCATGTGGAACCAAATTCTGCTGAACTTCTACTGTAACACTAAGGCAAGAATATGTCAAAAGCTTGTAAGAATCTTTTAATTGTTGCTATTTCAAAGACATAATGTGAGTGTGAATGCAATTCCTAAGACAACCAACTATATCTTGGTACTGACACAAAACAATTTCTTTCAATATCCTTGTTTTGTTTTTTTTTTTAATAATTTTTATTACTAGTTAATACCATGTATTCTTAGGAAATGGCAGCAAAGAGTAGGATAGGATGGAAGGGAGGTTGTAATTCTATACAGAAAGCAACATCATGGCACCTCAGAGTGCCATAGAGAAAGACGAGCAATAGGGCCATGGTGGCACTTATAGTGATAGGCAAAAGTGGGAGGTAGTGGGGGTAGGAGTTGAAACACCAAGAATTAAGAACAGCCCAGCTAGGATCTCTTCCTTATGACTAAGAAAGAATGAGAAAATATCATTTTCAGACATAGTCTATCTAGGACTACATTATCCTATGTGCCCTTCTGTTTTTTGTTTTTTTTATATATTTTGAACTTTTTTTTTTATATATTTTGAACTTTATTTTTTTAAGAAGTTGGGATGTGATTTGAAGATTTGGCTACTATTTCTAGCAAGCCAAGAGACTTCATAGAGGTCTCCCATTTTGGTTCGTTAAAGAAAGAAGTAAAGTTTTTTCATTGATGTTCACATTGATGAAGTTTTGTTAGTTCACCTAATCCTCCCATGGATCTGGGGAGGGTGATAGGTGACCCTCCACAGTGACACATCATACCTTGTATCATGCCTCCATTAAGACTGATTGCTTATTGAAATCTCAAAGACTCTGTGTGTATGTGTGTGTCTGTTAGGGAGGGCATTGGACATCACATTTACTTATGGAACAGTCCATTATATGAAAAGGGGATTATAACAAGTTGCATGGAACAGTCCATTATAAGGAATGGTTATTACAAGAACTGCGTGGATCATTCCAAGGAAGAAAAGGTAATTCAAGAATCTGTATGGATATGGAACAGTCCATTAAGGGAAGTGTTAAACAAGAAGCTAAATAGAATAGTCCATTAAAGGAAGTGTTATACAAGAAACTAGATGGAAAAATCCATGTGAAAAAAATAAAAGGTTATGCAAGTTATACAGGAAACTGTATGGATTAGTCCATAAAAGGAAGCAATTATTATTACAAGATGCTGTGTGGAAGAGTCCAAAGAAACAAAGAGGGTGTATAAGAAATGGTATGGAACAGGTCAAGAAGGAAAAAAAAGCCATATGGAAGAGTCCAAAAATATTTAATATGATATAGTTGATAAAAATTTAGTTGCTATTGGTGACAGATGTAGGATAAAAATTGTTTACTTTTTATATCATATATAATATATATATATATATATTTTTTAAATATATTCCAGCAGGTGTTTTATCAAGATTAGGTGGTTTTAGATTAAGTAGGACTAACTCAATATTAGTCCTAGAATTATTTACAATTGGGATATACAACTGTGTGTTTATGTGTATGGAGAGTGTGTATGTGTGTGTCTGTTCATGTCATATAGAGATTAAAGTATAGAAATATAGAAATTTAGAAATATCTAGAAAATTGTTTTTCTTCCCTCAAAATCTAATGGCGCTTTAGTTGATTACATCATCATCATCATCACCACCACAATCATTATCATCATCATCACATTCATAATCTTTTCTTCCACGCTTTTCCCACAAGTTGGACGGGTCTTTCCTTCAAACCACCAAAGTCTTGCTACTTGGCACACCACACAAACACACACGCAATCCTTTGTAGTATCCTTCTACAACTTCTTATTCTTCATTGTTCCTCCCTCTTTCACAAGTTCCTTCCACTCTGATCACAGGGCACATCTTCCCCCATCTTCCATGCAATTAAAACAAATGACGCCTGAAGGACTTCCACAGGAGAGAAACAGGTCTAAAAGTAAAGTATTTAAATTTCAAACTAAATTTTATATATATATATATATATATATATATATGTATGCATATAAATATGTATATAGTTGCTATACCCAGGTTAGTAACTTCTGTCAAATAATCCAGTAATGTTACATATAAAGGTTACATCTCTCTGGAGATTTGACAATGCATGTTGATTATGTAATAAATATTCATTGTTAATGAAATATATGTAAGATAATATTACTAAATATCTTATAAACAACTCCCTCATGTTATCTATCTATCTATCTATCTATATATATATATATATATATATATATATATTTTGTTTATAGTTTCAGCTTAGAGCTGTGTAGAGAGAGAAAGGGAGAGAGAGAGTATGTGAAAGAGAGATAAACGTTGTTTCAAGGTATATCTCTTCTGTTGCTTTCATCATGCACAATGAAGATTGGAAGAGGCAGTGAGGGAGGCAGAATGTTCAAGTATCAGTACAGGTAGTGAGGGGCGGTGTGTGTATGGGGGGAAGGGGGAATAATCGAGTGTGGTGATGGAGGAAAATATGTTTAATGACTGATGTAGATGGCGGTGGTGGTGGGGGGGTGTCGAGAGAAAGAGAGTACAAAGTTAGAAAATATGAAGAGTGTCAACACTAACTCTCTAAAAAAAGGAAACAAAAAAACAAAAAAAAAACACAAAGCCTGAGGTGAGAAGGAAGAAGAAGGGTAACTCCATAGTCCTGCCACAGGCACACCTGTCTTGGAATAGGGGCTGGATAAAATTTACCCTGCTTGTTGCAAGGTCCTGCAGGACTGACTGTTTGACCCATGCCAGCATGGGGGAAGAAAAAGAAAAAAACGAAAACACAGATGTAAATTGTTGGTGATGATGATGATGATGATGATGATGATGATGATGATGATTACGATGATGATGATGATGATGGTTATGATGACAAGGCTGATAATGATGAGGAGGATGGGAGGTCGAAGTGGAAGCTGGCCAAATATTTAGATGTCTTTGAGAAACATAGTGTAAATATGTGTGTGTGTGTGTGTGTGTGTGGTGACGGAAGGGGGGCTATATTGAGGAACTGGTTGTTTAATTGAAATACTGGTGGGGTGGGGAGTGGGGGAGTAAGGTGGTACAGGGCAGGGTCACCAATGTTGGAATTTTGAGAGATTACCAATAGTCTTCTAGCAAGATAAATGGAATGTGGGTGGGTGGGGAGACTGAGAGGTGGAGCTGGTGGGGGGATAACCAATTAGATTCAGTCTCAGACTGCATTCTAGTTTATTCGAGAACATTCATGAATCAATCAAAAAGTTTTATTTGGTGAGTGTCATGGCTGGGAGGGTTCAGTCTGAGTTGACTAGAGAAGCTGTATAATGCAGGGCAGGAAGGGGTGGGGTACTGTACAAAAACCAGAGGTGAAACTGTCCAGGCTGGTTTCGCAAGTGAAACAGGGGTAAACAGTGGGACCAGGTCGTTAAAGACAACAGAAGCGACGTAAACATATCGAAGGGGCCGGGGGGGGGGGGGGTCACCCAAGCTTGTTCAAGGAAGAAAAGTGAACGGATCACAGGTGCACTAATCATGGAAGGTTGACTGATTAAAGGAAAACTGACTGTTGAAAGTGAACAGGTAAAAAGGTGAAACCGATTGATAAAGGTGAACAGGTAAAAAGGTGAAGTGGTTGAAGAAAGTGAACAGATTAACAGATCAAGTGATCAAAGAAAGTGAATGGGTGAAGTGAACGGAGAAGGTGAACAGGTGAAGTGAACAAAGAAGATGGATGTGTAAAAAAGTGAAGAGGTAAAAAGGTGAAGTGAACAGGCTGAAAAAATAGTGAACAGGTAAAAGATGGAGTGATCAAAGAAGGTGAACGCATTGGAAAAGGTGAACATATCATAGGTTGAACTGATGGAAACTAAATTTGGCAAGAAAATGACACGACATATAAAAAGCTCATTGCAGTGTTGTAATAAACGAACATCAGAGAATCTCAGGTAAAAATATCATTATTCCAAAGACAAAGAGAAAGGTTTAAAAAGAGAAAAAAGGTACCAAAATACAGGTTAATAAGAAATAAAAACGAACAACAGCAAAAATAAATATCACAAAAGATATGTAAAATTTTGGTTTTTTTAGGAGGGTTTAAGAGTTTTTTTTTTATTGTACCGCGACATGAATTCTCTTGTGTATTGGTCACCATTGCAGTAGGGGTGGTGGGTGGTGGGTGGAGGTTGTGACAGGATCTTGTTACATAGTTATCACTATTCTTTTTAACGAGGGTTAGGGTTATTTTTTTAATGAGGGTGTCAGAGTGTTGTTACATATTTGTAACCACTGAAGGCAGGGGTGACATTAAAAAAAAATTATTATTTAAAAAAAAAAGAAGTGTGACAGGACTATGTTACACAATGATGTGACAGCACTTTGTTACATATGGATCATAACATCAGCCAGATGTCACAGCACCTTGTTACATAATAATTACTATTTTGGAGGAGCAGGACAGTGTTGCTATATGGTGATCACAATTTCAGAGGGATGTCACATCACATTGTTATATACTGATTCAGGTGTGACAGGATCTTGTTACATATTAATGTAACAAGAGCTTGACAGGTCCTGTTACAAATTTATCACCATTACTAAAGAGTGTAACAGGGCTCAAGTTACATCTTATAACTATTTCACAGAACTGTAACAGGGCCTAGTCACATGTTTAATGTTCATTTCAGATGAGTAACACAGGGCTTTGTTACATATATCACTATTTCAGAAGGATGTGACGGCTTTGTTACATTTCTATCTGTATTTTTCAAAGGGAGCTTGTCACATTACATATGAGGTCCCTATTCCAGAGATAAGTGACAGAACCTTGTTACATAGGTCCAGCTTGGTGACCAAATTATAAAAGAGGTTGCACCGAGAGAGAGAGAGAGAGAGAGAGAGAGAGAGAGAAAGAGAGAGAGAGAGAGAGAGCCTAATTATCAGGACAATGCCAATTCTTCATGGCCAATGTTGCACTTGAAAAAAGATATTTTACTTCATATTCCATCATTCAAGACAGACCAAAATCTTCACCAAACAAGACTCAGCCTTGTTTCCCAACCTCCACCCCTCAAAAAAACAAAAGTTTTTTTTATGTCCAATGTTGCACTCAATAAAGATTATTTGGGGATCTTCATATTCCATTCCTGACAGGCCAAAATCTTCATCATCAGACAAGACCCAGTCTTTGATTCACAATGAAAAACAAACAACACTCCGAAAGTGTCTTTTTCAAATAATTCTGTTCTTTGATGAAATCCAACACATCACACTCTACAACAGCTTCACTCACTCAAGTGACACTCAACTTCAGCTTGTCTCAGATGCACAAGTAACACTTAGAGAGAAAAAAAAAATTTTTAAGTAAAATAAAAGTAAAAAAAACAAAAAAACTATTTACAGATTCCACATGGAATAAGGATAAAAAAAATAATAATAAAAAAATGAAGGTTCCTCCGTTTGGTTTCTCTATTTCAACACCGGTTTCTTAGAAATATCCAAGTGCCTACACAAGTCACCAAGAATTGTGTATGTGTGTGTATATGTGTCATGTGTTGTGAGTGTGTGAGAATGAGCTGTGTATCTGAGGATCTTGGTTAATAGACATATACTTTATTGTGTTTACATACACACACACACATATATCAAACATGCCTACTTACATACATACATTATATATGCATATACATACATGTGCATGCACACATGCAAATACAGAGATATGTGCATATCTCCCAACATTTCTTTTCTATAGTATATATATATATAAATACACACACATACACACACATATATATATATATATACACACACATGCATAGACATGTGTACACACAGTCACTTTACATATATATGCACACAAATGTATGTAGGTATATATATAAAACATATATGTGTGTGTGTGTGTGTGTAAAATTATTAAATTTATGAAAAAAAAAATGCCTTTTAGTAAAAATCTTTGGAATCATTTCAGGAGAAAAAAAAAATTACAGAAAAAAAGTTTTCATTGTTTAAGTGAGGAATACACACACACACACACTCACACACACACACACACACTCACACAGAGTGATATAAAATGAATGTTGTTATATGAAAAAAAAAAAAAGAAAAAAAAGGTCTGTAGGAAGAGAAACTCAACATAATTAAATTTCATCAAGATATACATACATATATATATATATATATATATTTTGCATGTAATGTATGTTAAACACACTTATATATTACATATATATATCTATGTGTATGTGAGCGTGTGTGTGTGTATATATATATATATATATATATAGGCGCACACACACACACGTGCATCAGATATAACACTTGTATGTTCAACATAATATCTATGGCACACACATCATCATGTTAGATATACCTCTTCTTGTCAATATACATACACGCACATAAATTACATACAGACTATCTATCTATATACACACATGTGATGATATACATTTGCTACATACAACACACACACACACAACACCTACTCACAAAAGAAAAAAAGAAAACAGAGGTTAAAAGGTCAAAGGTCAAAACCCTATTTAGAATTCTTCTCACACAGAATTCTGTATTAATCTTGTCGTAGTTGTTGCTATCGATTCTCTGTTTCAAATAACAACAACAACAAAAACCATAATAATAATAATAATAATAATAATAATAATAATTATTGTTATCATTATTAATATCGATTTTTCTGTTTTTTTTTTTTTTTTTTTTTTTTTGCTTCAAAATTTCAATTATTTTGCATTTCCGGTGACAGAAACATCATGTAGGTAAGCATCATCACCATCATCATCATCATCATCATCAATTTTTCTTATTAAAAATATTATTACTATTATTATTATTATTATCATTATAATCATCATCATCATCGTCATTGTTGTTGCTACTGCTATTGTTGTCAATTATTATTATTATTATTATTGTTGCTGTTGTTTTGGTTACCATTTTCAATAGAATTATTAAAATTTTTTTCTTATATAATAATAATAATAATAATAATAACATTTCAAATATCATCTTTTTTTTAAATAATGCCCTCCCCCACCCCCACACAACTCTCTTATTTTTTTTTTCTTCAATTCTTTCATCAAATATATTCTTTCTTTCTTTTCTTTTCTTCTGTAAAAAAAAAAAAAAAAAAAAAAATTCCCTTTTGTTTTATTTATTGTTTCCTGATGTTGTTGTTGTTGTTGTTGTTGTTAGTGATGATAATGTTGGGGCTGTCATTGTTGGAAACGGAGGCGGAGGTGGTGGTGGTGGTGGTGATGACGATGAGGAAGGATAATGTCATTTTGTTGGCTGGCATTTCATGTTGTTCTTGTTGTTAATGAAGGAATAATGGTGATGATGATGATGATGATGATGACAATGTTGTTTTGTTGTTGAACGACATGCATGTCATCGTGTCTGTATGTTTTATATATATACACACATATATATATATATATATATATATATATATATATATATATATGTAAAATATGCTTATATATGCATAAAACATGCTTATGTGTATGCATATATATACACACACACACACATATGTATATATATAAAATAAGCTTATATATGTGTGTGTATACATATATATAGATGTATAAAACATGCTTAACTATATATATATATATATATATATATATATATATATATATATATATATATATGTATGTATATATATATGTATGTATGTATGTATGTATGTGTATATATATACATATGTATGTATATTATACACACAGACATATATATATATAATTAAATTGCTAAAAAATATTCTGTTATCAAATTAAAAAAACAAAAACAAAAACAGTCGACCAATTCTGTCGTTTTCGTTTTTTCTCTCTTTTTGCTATTATATTTATAATATTATTATTAATTGATTTGTTTTATAAATTTCCCTCGGTGTCTTCTTGTGATTTTAATGGCGTGGGTGGAGAGGGGAGGGGGAAAAGGGGGGGGGGCGAGTGATGGGATGGGGGTTTGAAGGGAGTGTGTTTTCTTCATTTTCATCAAACAGCCACTTCTGGGGTATATTACCCCACCCCTTTCTCTTCCACACCTTGTAACTGTTTCGTATTATAATAATAATAATAATAATAATAATAATAATAATAATAATAACAATTTTCAAAACTAGGTACAGGACAGAAATTTGGGGGAGAAGGAGGAGGGGGGGTTGAAGCCAAATAAATTTTGCCACAGTATGTTACTGGTACACTTATCGACCTGCTGGAAAATAATCATTATAATAATGATTTTTAATTTTTGGCACAAGGCCAGTAATTTCTGGAGACAGGGGTAGCCAATTACATTGAGCCCAGTACTCAACTGGTACTTATTCTATCAACCCTGAAGGGACAAAAGGCAAAGTCGACCTTGGTGGGATTTGAACTCAGAACACAAGGACAGACAAAATGCTGCTAAGCATTTTACCCAGGGAGCTAATGATTCTGCCAGCTCACCACCTTAATGATAATAATAATAATAATAATAATAATAATAATAATAATAATAATGATAATAATGATAATTCTTTCTATTACAAGCACAAGGCTTGAAATTTGGGGGAGGGGACTAGTGAATCCCTTTGACCCCTGTGCTCAACTGGTACTTCTTTTATCAACCCCGGAAGGATAAAAGGTGAAGCTGACCTCAGCAGAATTTGAACTCAGAATGTAAAGATGGACCATTTTGTCTGGCATGCTAACAATTCTGCCAGCTCACTGCCTTATCATAATGATAATAATCCTTTCTACTATAGGTACAAGGCCTGGAATTTGCAGGGAGGGGGTAAGTCTATTACATCGACACCAGAGCGTAACTGGTACTTATTTAATCACTCTCAAAAGGATGAGAGGCAAAGTCAACCTCGAAAGAATTTGAACTCAGAACATAGAGGCAGACGAAATACCACTAAGCATTTTGCTCAGTGCACTAACGATTCTGCCAGCTTTAATAACAATAATAATAATAATAATAAATAATATTAATAATGATAAAAAAGAATTAACTTTTGAGGGGTGTGTGTGGTTAGGGGTGAGTAGAGGTGGTGGAATGATGAAAAGAAATGAAGAATCTTTTAAAGGTTTTGCAAAGATTTACTTTCTTCCTTCTTTCAGTTGATTCAATGCTTAACATTATGTGTGTGTGAGAGAGAGAGAGAGAGAGAGAGAGAGAGAGAGAGAGAGAGAGAGAGAGAGAGAGAGAGACAGGGTATGTAAAGGGTGGGGGTGGTAGTTGTAAATCTGTTCAATCATTCATTAATCAGTTTACTTAATCTTTTATCAGCGTTGTTTATTATCAAATGTTTATCTTGGAGATAACATTGTTTGTTTTCTTTTATTTATATTTTTTATTTAATTATTATTATTATGTTTTTTTTCTTTTTCTTTAAAAAATTTATGATCATTACCTTCATTATTATTATGATCATTAGAGTCTTTAGTGTTAAGATCATTGGCATCAACATTATTAGTGATCATTACCATCAAAGCTATTATCATCATTAGTGTCATTATAGTTAAGATCATTACTGTAATTACTTTTATGATCATTACTGTCATTATTATCATGATCATTATAATCATTATTATTATGATCATTATCATCACTGCTCATTACCGTCTCATTAATTATTATAATTACCGTAATTATTATGATCACTACCATCATCATTATTACAATCATTACTCTCATTATAATGCTTACCATCATTATTATGATCATTACTGGCATTATTGTTATGGTCATTACTGTGTCCCTATGATTAATCATTACTGGCATTCATATTATGATCGTTACTGTCATTATTGTTTTTACTATGATGATCATTACCATCATTAATTACTATGATCAGTAGTCATTATCATGGATCATTACTGTCGTTATTATGATCGTTGCTATCATTCTTATTGCATTCATTACCATCATATTATATGATCAGAATTATCATTATTATTGTTATCATGATCATTACAATCATTAATTATCATGATCATTATTGTTTTTCTTCCTCCTTATACACAAATTGTTCTCTCAAATTAAACATTTTTTTTAATTAATTAGGAGAAACTGTTAATTCTCCTTCTTTCTTCACCTCTTTTCATTTTTTTCATTTCCCCTACTTTACATCAAAAACAGGGGTCATAGGGAAAAGTTTGGGAGAAAATGAGAAACTGTTATTTTTTTGTTTTTGACCCCACATTTTTTTACTTCTTTTTCTTCATCTCCCCCCCCCCCCCGCCGCTAGATCTTCAGTTCATCTCAACAATTGTCTTTTCCATTATTTACACCCAACTCAGCGTCACCTCACCGTGAACCCACCCCCACCCTCTCTCTCCTCAAGGTCACCTCTGCCCAAACAATGTCAACTCCTGTCGGAGCTAATACTAAACTTCTGCAAACTTTCGGTATCAATGGCCGGACTTTCTGACTTTAGAGATTCGTCGGAGATGACCGCCGTCGTCGTTGACGAGGACGACGACGACAATGACGTTGGTGCTGCCACTGGCCGGTCACTCTCGAAGGCCAGTTCGTCGACAAAGGCATCCTGACAGCCAGGTGCCATCTCTTCGGAATCTATACTCTCATGACTGGTGACAGACCAGTTCCGTGTCTTCCGATAATTAAGATGTGGGGGCAGAACCCCTTCTCCACTTTCCATAAACACGGCTGCCACTAGAGGGCTGTTTGTATTTCTGTTGTTGTTGTTGTTAGTGGTATTGGTTGTAGTGATGTTGGTGCTGCTGTTGCCGCCGCTGCTAATGCCAACGTGCTCCTCAAGATCGGTACTCTCACCACTGGCCGTCGACCAGAATCGAGGCCGCCCGCTGCTGCTACTGCTGCGGTCAGCTTCAATGCCTTCTGATGACGAGCCACCAACGAAGCCCTGCTGCTTCTGCTGCTGCAAGCTGCTACTGCTTCCGCTGTTCTGTTCCGAGTCGATGCTGTCGGCACTGGACACAGAGCAGGCACGAGCTGATTGGTCAGGAGAGTCCGTGGCGTCA
This sequence comes from Octopus bimaculoides, assembly GCF_046866305.1. Taxonomy (NCBI): domain Eukaryota; kingdom Metazoa; phylum Mollusca; class Cephalopoda; order Octopoda; family Octopodidae; genus Octopus; species Octopus bimaculoides. The sequence goes on along the minus strand of NC_142948.1, from coordinate 37,773,749 downwards.
CCGCTGGAGAGTGACCCCTTGGGTGTTGGAGTGTTGTTCGATGCCGGTGTGTCCGGCTCATCTTTGCTTTGGAATGGTGGATATTTCTTCTTTGACGACCGTTTCAGGTGAATGCGCATATGTCGGGTGATCATGTCACGCCGGCATGCAGCGTACGGACACTGAGGACATTTGTACGGCTTCTCGCCGGTGTGTGTCCTCTGGTGTGTGTTTAAGTGATCACTGCGACTAAACACCTGTCCGCAGATGCGACACTCATAAGGCTTGAGGCCTGTGTGTAAGCGCATGTGTCGGGTGAGCATATCGCTACGGGAGAAAGCACGGCGACACACTTTGCAGTAATGCACTTTGTTGTTGTCGCCCGTACGCACTGTCTCCGTGGGGAGATGCTTGGCCATGTGTTTGGTAAGGTTGTCATAAGAGGGGAAAGCCTGGTCACAGACAGGGCACAAATATGTTACGTCCGAATCAGAAAATGCATGTCTCTCACGGGAATCTTCGTTCCCCCCGCTGTTATTGATGGGACTGTAAGGGTGTCGGCTACCAGCGCCGGCAGACTGGGGCTGAGAAGGTGAGAGAGGTATTGGACTGCTTGGGTAGAAGGCCCTTGGGGAAACGGGGTGTCGCTTGAAGTCGGGTAAGGAGCTGACCAAAGACGGCCGAGGTGGGAATGTAAAATGGTAACTTGGAGAACGGGGACTAGGTGAGGCGACCTCTGAGTCAGAATGGGTGCCTTCTAGAGGAGAAGGCAAGTTAAAGTTGAATACATGCCCCCCTTCAGGTACAGAACAAAGAGGTGATCGAGGTGACAGCAAATGCTTCGAATAAAAAGGCGGTGACCTGATGTAAGAAGAAGGAGATAGAGTAAAAGGTTCAGGTGGAGGGGGGCAGACAATTTCTGATATTGTCATTGGAGGGCCTTTTGTGGGGGATGTCTCGTATGTCCGACTTGACAGATCGAGGGGTTCACATTGAAGTCCGCTGGCTAGTGATGTGTTCGAAGATTGTGGCTGGCCAACAGTTGAAGCCAGTGAGGTTTGGTTAGAGTTGATATCAGCAGTTGAAGAGATGCTTTGGTTTGGTTCGTCTTGAGGATTTTCAGCAGGCATAAAGACATCATTGTCCTTTGTGTCGTCTTCCTTCAGATCCATCTGACAAACACTGCTATCGTCCTCAATACTCGACAGATAGCGAGCCTGAAGGATCTTTTTGTAACTACCGTGACGAACTAAAGGTTTCTCGATTCCTCGATTGCCTTCGTCCTCACACCGCCACTGACCACTCGACTCTGTCCGATTGGGGGACCTGTCGGAGTCAGACGACCGAGTTTCAAGGTTTGTACATTCCGAAGTGCTGATTCGTAGCATTTTGGGGGATTTCTCTGAGGATACAGACTCATCCAATTTAAGTTTGGACGGCGACTGTAGACACTGGTTCTGATGCTCTTCAAGATCCTGTTCCTTGGCAGGCGATGGCTCTCGACTGCTGGTGCCGCCACCACTGTCTTCAGACACATCACTCACATCCGAATAAGTGAAACTGTGGAGGTAACGCAACGGGGACGCAAGGGGAGATTTTGATTTATAGTTGGGACTTAGGTTTTTGCTCGACCCCTGCTGGGAGTCTAATAACTGTGGCTTTTGGCCCCCAGGGGCATCTTGCCCTTCTAACAACAGTTTTCTTCCTTTCCAAGGTCGAAACCACGATAGATCAGGATGATACTCAAGGTTTGGAGGTGGTTGTTGTCTGTAAAGCCCGCGGGTGATTTTAGGTTTTAGAATGTGACTCGTGGAATTGGCTTTGGAATAATGTTGAGTTTCATGTTCTGTCTTCTGCAGGTTATTGCTACTGTGCACTTCAGTAGTTGCACCAGTGTTAGAAGAGTTATTACTGTTGTGCATCTCAATGGTGGCACCGGTATTAGGTGAGTTGCAGCTGCTGCCAGCACTGAGGTCTGATCTCTGTTCAGTTTCTTGGCATTTCATCGCCACTAGTGCTGTGGACGAGCCAGCGAAGACTTGGCTACCCACATACTCCCCACCGCTCTGGCCCATGTTCCCTAACATGGTTACACGACGATCAAGGGGTCGTGGTGGTAGCAGTAAATTGGCAAGACAATGACAAAGCTAATTAAGGTAAAGTGCTCTGGTTGTTCACAGGTAAACATTTTTGTTCTGTCGGCTGAAGTGTTGACACATACACACAAGTGGAGGAGATAGGACAGGTGCTGCGTTGCTCCACCAGTCCTGAAAAACATAGAAAAAAATTTTTTTTAAATAAATAAGTAAAATAAACTAAGAACAAACAACCAAATAAATAAATGAATGATAACAAAATGAAGAAATAAACAAATAAGAAAAATTAACAAACACTGCAAAAAAGAAAAGAAAAAAATTAGCAATTCTTAAAAAGTAAAATCAAACAAAGTTTTAAATCTTTAATATATCTTCTAATTAATTAGGATTTTGGGGGGGTTTCTTTCTGTTTATCTTTGCTTTTTATAATCAAACTAAAATATTTTTTGACTTCAATAAAAATGCTTTATCATCATCATCATCATCATTTTAACATCCACTTTTCTATGCCTGCATGGGTCAGACAGAATTTGTCAAGGCAGATTTTCTACAGCTGGATGCCTTTCCTGTTGCTGACCTTCATCTGTTTCCAATGGCTAGATATGGTTTTTTCTTGGGAGAGAGGAACCAACAAACAATCTGCCTTGCATGACGATGATGTTTCTTTACAACCATGATGTGATGTCAGGACACACACACACACACAACAGTACCATTTAGACTAATGGTCCTCAACTATGGACCCTTTTTGATTCCTAATTTGCTCAGGTGGACCCTCTGAGCCATTTATTATATTTTTAAAGTTAAGCATTATTGGGAATTTAATTTAAAAAAAAGTCTTATAATATTTTGTATATTGTGGATGTATAAACCAGTTTATTGCTCGTAGACTATCACAACGAAACCTTCTATGGAACCTCAAGAGCCATTTGGACCCTAATTGAGAATCACTGATTTCGACAAATGTGAAGGTTAGAGAAACTGGGAAAAAATGGGGATGAGGAAGAATAAGGAGGAGCAGATCAGTGTCTTCTAGTGGTGGTGGTTAGCAATTAGTGACAGAGAAGAAATGTATGTCTGTGATGAAGTAAGTGTTGCAAAGACTGGAAGACAAAGGGCAATCTTAAGCAGAAATTTGGCTAAATAGGATGTTTTAAAGATGACCTCTCACCCCTCAACTCAACAAAAAAAAAAAAAAGAAAAAAGAAAAAAAACTAGGACATAGTGGGTTGGAGGTACAAGGTGGTGGTGTGGTGTTTGAACAAAGGGATTGTGTGTAACCTACCAGGCTGGACACAGAGCTGGTTGGTCTGATTCAAGACAAGGATGTGAAAGGAGATAATGCAGTCAACAAGTGATAATTGTTGTTGTTGTTGTTATGCTGTTTAGATAATTACAGGAGGCAAGGTGACATGGGGTCAAAGTGAGGATGAGGGTGAGGTGATGGGAGTTGCAAGTGAAAAGAGCGAACAATTAGTTGAATAATTTCACTTGAATCATGCCCCCCCCCCCATTATTCTAGCAAATGTACCAGGACGATGGCAAAGGAAGATGATGTCAGGGCTGGCTTGGCACATGACATTATTACTGGAGACACACCACTCCTTTCTGGTCATGTGTTGGTTGCAGCAGCATCGACAATAACAACAACAGCACGGTTGTATAGAAGAAGGGTGCAACGGTGTATGTGTGTGTGTGTGTGTGTGTGTGTGGGGACAACAATGCTTTTTTTCCAAAGATGGCTATAAGCATAAGGGGATGTGAAGTAGTTTCCAACAACAGGATATCAATTTTGGGTTAAAACTTTAAGCTTTGGGTTATTCACCAGATTGGAAAGTAGTACATCTATCTATCTATGGATATGGATATATATATATATATATGGGAGAATATACAAAAAATAACAACAGACGAGGACAGGTGGTGTAAATAACAAAAGTATATATTAGTATGACGCTCGGGAATACGGAAAGTCTTTGACGTTTCGAGCTACGCTCTTCAACAGAAAGAATACGGAGACAAGGAGAAAAAATATATATATATATATATATATATATATATGCACATATTCTGCCAAATCAGATTGGAGCCTTGTGTAGCCATCTGGTTTCACCAGTCCTCAGTCAAATCGTCCAACCCATGCTAGCATGGAAAGCGGATGTTAAACGATGATGATGATGATATATATATGAGAGAGAGAGAGAGAGCGTACGTTCTTAGTGATGTGGGCGTATATATATTCTTTTATTCGTTTCAGCTGCGGTCATGCTGGAGCACACACACATATATACATATACACACTCATTTACATCTACTACACTAACCCAGAAATCCAAATATACAGACACATAACACTGGATCGCATATATACACATGTGTATACACGTGTGTGTATACACACATATATATAGGTAGAGAGAGAGAGAGAGAGAGAGAGAGAGAGAGAGAGAGAGAGAGAGAGAGAGAGAGAGAGAGAGAGAGAGAGAGAGATGGGGAGGTAGAGAGAGAGAGAGAGAGAGAGAGATGGGGAGGTAGAGAGAGAGAGAGAGAGAGAGAGAGAGAGAGAGAGAGAGAGATGGGGAGGTAGAGAGAGAGAGAGAGAGAGAGAGAGATGGGGAGGTAGAGAGAGAGAGAGAGAGAGAGAGAGAGAGAGAGAGATGGGGAGGTAGAGAGAGAGAGAATAAGCAAGCATAGATAAGCAGATAAAGATGATGATGATGGCAGACTCACACACACAAACAATGTAGCCCCAACAACAAACCACACACACACATACACACACACACACACACACACACACACAGAGTGGTTGTGTCGTATTTCAAGCCAATACATCAGATCAAATTACACAATAGATATGTGTGTGTGTATATATATATATATGTGGTGTGTATGTGTTTGTTGGTGTATTGTGTATGTGTGTGCGTGCGTGTGTATGCATCTATATATATTGTATCTATGGTTTAATACACTGTATGGATATATGCTTGTTAGTATACTATGTATATGTATTTGTGTGTGTGTGTTTGTTGCTGTGTGTGTGTGTGTTTGTAGAGAAGAATTGGGTTACAAGCTGTTTCTGTGTTAGCACACATTCGAGGCTATATATGTGTGTGTGTGTGTGTGTGTGTGTGTGTGTGTGTGTTTATATATGTGTACATGTGAGAGTGATACTTGCTCATATATATATATATATATATATATACACATGTGTACACATATATATATATACATATATATATATATATATATATATATATATGTGTGTGTGTGTGTGTGTGTGTGTGTGTGTGTGTGTGTGTGTGTGTGTGTGACCCCCTACAACAAAAGCTGTATGTATTGGTATACAAGTGTGTCATGGGGAGTGTGTGGCTATGTGTATGTGTGTGTGTCTGTATGCATGAATGAATATAGGCATGTGTCTGTTGTTGAGTAATTATATGTGTGTATGTGTGTCACATATATAAGTGTATGTGTTTGTGTGTGTATATGTGCTTGTTTGCATGTATGTATGTGAGTGTATATGCGTGACTGTATCTATATATATGCGCACATTGATAAGTATATGTATGTGTGTATGTGTGTGCATTTATTGGTATCTATCTAAAAGTGCAAAGTGCTAGGTGATAAACTGAGGGTGGCAGTGGGAAGAGAGAGAGAGAGAGAGAGACAAAGCACTCAGACCTCCCACTCAAATCTCCCAACACCTTGTCTCGCCACAGATATGAAGGTCAACAGTACAATAGTGAGAGGTGGAGAAGGGAAGAGAAAGAGGAGAAGGAGGAAGCAGAAGAGGAGGGGGAGGAGGTAACATCAGATTATGGCCATGGGTCAGGGTCACCACCATGATGACTACCATAGCAAATCCCACTCCAAGGTGAAAGATAAGAAGAGAGGAAGAGAAAGTGGTAGGTCAGAGGTCAAGGTCATTATCACACACACACACAGGCTAACCTTTGTCTTAAAGCCTAGCAAGTTATTGTTGTTGTTGTTGTTTAACCCCAGGTCAGCCCTGGATTAACCCTTTAACACTTAAAACTGGCCATATCCAACACAAAGATTCTACCTGTTTTAATGCTCAAACTGGCCAGATCCAGCCTCTCACACCTACCTGACAATGTCATTCTAAAAATAAGCAACCACATCATTGAAGTCTTGAATCTGCTCCACAATGGTTCCAGAAGGTTTTCGGGCTACCACCCCCAACCCCTAACCCCATCCCCCACCCCAAACCTCAACTCAAAACAGCCCATATTTCACAAATAAAACTTGACCTAATCAACAGAAAGGTCAACGTGTAATTTTTTAATGTCTAATTTTTCCCTGATGATATTTTGCTCGTAACTTATTAATGCAAATTTAATGCATAAATTTGTAATTTATTCAATGAGTACAAATGAAAACAGCTGTAGGAAGAAACGATTATCGATTTATTAATAAATAGATATTAACCACTAATTCTCCATTTTCTTCTCTTAATTTAATAAGGATTATATACTATATATTCTTTTATTTTTGCTTCAGTTGTTTGACTGCGGCCATTCTGGAACACCGCCTTTTAATTGAAGGAATCGACACCAGGACCTATTCTTTGTACTCATTCTATCAGTCTCTTTTGACGAACTGCTAAGTTATGGGGACGTAAATATACCAACATTGCTTGTCAAGCAACGGTAGGGAGACAAACACAAACATATATATATATATATATATATATATATATATATATATATATATATATATACGACGGGCTTCTTTCAGTTTCTGCCTACCAAATCCACTCAGAAGGCTTTGTTTAGTCTGAGGCTATAGTAGAAGGTACTTGCCCAAGGTTCCACGCAGTGGGACTGAACCCAGAACCATGTGGTTGGGAAGCAAGCTTCTTACCACACAGCCACACCTGTGCTTATATATACATACATATGTATATATGTGTGTGTGTGTGTGTGTGTGAATGTTTGTCCCACCCCCACCATTTGACAACCGGTGTTGGTGTGTTAGTGTCCCCGTAATGTGAGGATAATGGTGGTGAAATGGTAGTTGTGCTGATGGTGGTGGTAGGGTGGTGATGGTGGTGATGGCAGTGATGATGATGATGATGGTCATGAATGTTTAGTAAATAAATGAGTGACAACAACTGATATAATAATAATAATAATAATAATAATAATAATAATAATAATAATAATAATAATAATAATAATAATAATAATTTTGCTGTTTTTGTTGTTTACCTGTGAAAATAAATTCCACAACTGGTAGAGAGAGATGTTCAATGTGAAAACCCGAAAAGGTAAACAAAAAAAAACTATAAAAAATACACACACACACACACACACACACACACACATACACACACACACACATATATATACACACATAAACATATATACATACATAGCGAACTACAACCCTCATATCTATATATACATATATATATGCACACATACACACATATATACATACAAACATATACATACATGTATACACCTATACATAACAACATATATATATATATATATATATATATATATATATATATATACATAAAAACACATTTACAACCATATATACATACATAAAAACACATATACAACCACATATATATATATATATATATATATATATATATATATATATGTATATATATACATACATACACACAAAAACAACAACAATTGAAGATTCCATGCACAGACTTGGGGTAAACATGTTTATGTAAGGAATAAAACGTGTAAACAGAGAAGTGTTAAGACATTGATGGAATCTGTTGAGCAAACATCAAACTTGCCAGGCGAGCCCTACCTAGATTCTGCTTGACATTTAGAAATAGCAGCCAAATATCTCACAGGCAACAGATTAATGTCTTGAAGAAAGAAAAAAAAAAGGAAAGAAAAGAAAAAAGTTACATTGTCTTTTCTTTCTTTTTTCTTCGTCATTGGGCTCTGGCCATGTTGGAGCATCTCCTTGAAGGTTTCAGTGAACATGCAGGACCTAGTAATGTTTTTTAAAATCTAGTACTTATTTTATTGGTCTCTTTTGCCGAACTGCTAAGTTACGGGGGATGCAAATACACCACCATCAGTTGTCAAGCAATGTTGTGGGGACAAACACAGACACACAAACATATACACACACACGCATATATATATATATATATATATATATATATGACGGGCTTCTTTCAGTTTCCGTCTACCAAATCCACTCACAAGGCTTTGGTCAGCCCAAGGCTATAGTAGAAGACACCTGCCCAAGTTGCCATGCAGTGGGAATGAACCCGGAACCATGTGGTTGGTGAGCAAGCTACTTACCACACAACCACTCCTGCACCTGTTAATGATAGCATCTCTGCAATGTCAATGACAACACCAGCCCTTTCAACCATACGTCATTGCTACTGGCTGTCATTCCTCTTGTCAAAACATCTACCACACCGTCATTGACAACAATATCTCCTTGTCAAGGTACATGTACCACATTATTAATAGCAACGACACAGACAATTCAAGAAATTCACTTGGAAGCCATTGCCTCTCCCTCATTAACCCAACACTAGACCAAATCTTGTCTTAATATCATGAACAGCCTCAGAGTCTCATTGTTTGAAGGGAGTTATGTCTGGGGGTTTTTCTGGGAGAGGCCCCTATGTTGGTTATTTGAGCTTTGCATTGCAAAATAAACTCAAGGGGTCCATAACAAGTCCTTAACTCTTAACAGTTTCATAAAAGAGAAAACCTTAATGTGTTGAGCAGTCATTATAACATTAGCTTAAACACACACACACACACACAATTATACACACAGTGTGTATATATATATATAGTACACACGCACATATATACACATACAGCCAAACAAGCAAGCACAGAGCTCTTCTCCTCTCTACTTCCAGTTCTCTATATAAGTACATATCACACATCCGGCAGTTCTCAGGAATGGTGCCAAGCTTCTGGGGGTCTTCACATGAGTCAGTCCACTCACTCACTCCACCACCACCACCACCACCACCACCACCATGATCTTACATACACTACCACTTCACACCGACTCGGGGGGGGGGGGTTCCCCCGCCCACCCATCCACCTGCACTCACCAATCCTGAAACCACCACTACACTTTCTCTTTCTCTCTGTCTCTATCTATCTATCTCATACCACCACCACCACCTCCACCTCCACTCTTGTTCTTTCTCTCTGTCTCTATCTATCTATCTCATACCACCACCACCACCTCCACCTCCACTCTTGTTCTTTCTCTCTCTATCTTACACCCCCACCCCCCGCCAACACACACACACACACACCTGCACTCACCAGTCCTGAAACTACCACAGCCAACACCACCACCACCACCACCACCAGTGGTGCAACAGTTATTAGAATCCTTCAGGAAGAAGGTATAGTCATTACACACACACACAGACCTTACTGTTGGTTTTTCTTTTTGAAGACTTTGTGCCCTTATCCTGCCAGAGATCAGTTCAAGAGATAAAGTCTGACTGTTGAGTGAACAACAAACAGATAAAATAGTTAAAATAAAATAATTATACACCCATCTGTGTGTGAGTATATATATGTATGTATGTATATTTGATATAAGATGTTAGAAGTACAAGTATGAGATATATAAAATAACTGTTGCATATAATCTATTTTATATTAAACATTTAACATTTCATTTTCATCATCATCATCATCATCATCATCATCATCATCATCACTTAGTGTCTGCTTTCCATGCTGGCATGGGTTGGATGACTTGACTGGAACTGCTGGAGAACTTGCACCAAGTTCCAGTCCGATTTGGCATGGTTTCTACAGCTGGATGCCCTTCCCAATGCCAACCACTACAAGAGTGTAATGGATGCTTTTTGCATGCCACCGACATGAGTGGTTTTGTGTGCCAGCAGCACAGGTGCCATTAACACAACACTGGCATCAACCACGACTATAGTTTCACTTGGCTTGACAAGTCTTCTCCAACAGCATGTTGCCAAAGGTCTCAGTCACTAGTCATTGCCTCCATAAGGCCCAACTGATCATGCTTCTCTACCTCATCCTATGTCTTCCTGGGTCTACCTCTTCCTCAGGTCCCCTCCACAGTTAGAGATCAGCACTTCTTTACACAACTGTCCCCATCCATACACATCACATGACCATACCAGTGCAGTCATCTCACTTGCACACCACATCTGATGCCTCTTATGCCCAGTTTTTCTCTCAAGTTGCTTACATTCTGTTGTACATGTAGACTGCCATTGCAGACTGGTTTCATTTTTTCAAGTCTGCACATGTCCTCGGCTGTCACAGCCCATGTTTCACTGCCGGGTAGCATGGCTGTTTACACACACAGGCATCATACAATCTGCCTTAATTTTATATATATAAATGTGTGTATGTATGTCTTCCCAACTACATGGTTCCAGGTTCAGTCCCACGGCATGGCACCTTGGGCAAGTGTTATCTACTATACCCTTGGGTCGACCAAAGCCTTCTGAGTGGATTAGGTAGATGGAAACTAAAAGAGACCCATTGTGTGTGTGTCTCCAACTGCCACTTGACAACCAATGTTGGTGTGTTTACATCCTCGTAACCTAGTGGTTCAGCAAAAAAGACTGATAATTAAGTACCAGGCTTTAAGAAGCAAAAACAAGTACTGGGGTTGATTTATTCAACTAAAAATAATCCTTTCTGCTAAAGGCCACCATGGCCTGAAGTTTTTGTGAGAAAGGGGTCAGTCGATTACGTTGACCCCTGTGCTTGACGGGTTCTTATTTCATTGTCCCTGAAAGGATGAATAGCAAAGTCAACCTTCCTGATCCCAACCATTTTACAGGGTGCTTTATATATATATAATGTATGTGTATGCATATGTAATTTCTGGGGTCGATGCTCATTGTAAAAGAATACAAACACCAGAAGAGTCTCGTTTCCTTCCATGCTAAGAAGACTTTAAAGGTATCAGCTGCTTATTGTTATCAAAGTTCTAAAACAGAGAGAGTTGGGTGGGACCTTCCGAAACCTCTAAATCAGGTGCACATCACCGACTGAGGATTGGCACTGCTTGGAATTGGTGTGTGTGTGTGTATATTTTAGGTACTTGTGTACTTTGTGAAGGGGGCGTGTACACCCTGTGCTGGAGGTAGCAGAAGTAGTTGTGGTGGTTTGGGGTAGAGAAGGGAGAGAAGGGTACTTTGTATAAGGGAGGGGAGGGAAAATTGGAAATGGAGGTGTGGGAGGAGTGGGGAGAGGACAGACAACAACAGCAGCAGCAGCAACAGCAGCAACAGCAGCAGCAGCAACAACAACAGCAGCAGCAATCAGGGCAATAACAACAAGATGATCAATAACAATAACAGTAACAACAACAACAATAATGACAAAAAGCAAACCAGTCTTGGATTTTAAGAGATTGTTGCCTCAAAGATAACATGGATTGGCTGGTATCCAGTATGGGTGTGTGTGTGGTGAATGAAGGCAGTGGTGGTGGTGGCAGTTGAGGTGGTGGAGACAGCACTGAAGATAACAGAGACTGGCATGGATCCAGAATCATAAGGAGTGTGTGTGTGTGGTTTGGTAAATGGTGAGTGGAAGAGAGAGAGAGAGAGAGAGAGAGAGAGAGAGTTATAGATAGATAAGGAGAGAGAGAGAGAAAGAGATAAGGAGAGGGAGAGCGTGAGAGGAGGAGGAGGAGGAATGAGAAAAGTGGTTATAGGAGACAGAGAAATGGGGGAGGGGGAGGACTGGGGGAGGGGGAAGACGGGGGGTGGGTGGGGACGGAGAGTGTGGGAGGGGGTTGGACAAGTAGACAGACAGATCATTCTAGAAGCAATATAGGTAAACATGTGAGCAGAAATATATACTTTTTTACATAGACACACACATACTCTCTCCCTCTGTTCTACACACACACACACACACACACACGCACACAAATATACATACATATATGTGTATGTATCTATATCTGCATGCATTTATATAAACATATGTGTGTGCATATACATATACTTATATGTGTGTGTATATATATATATATATATACCATCATCATCATCATCATCATCATATACACATGTAAGTATATATATATATATATATATATATATATATATATATATATATACACACATGTATGTATATATATATGTACAAGTATGAATGTATATGCATCTATCTATCTATCTATATATATATATATATATCTTAAAGCCACCCCTGTATTTATTTAAAGCACACACATTTCTATGCTTACAAGCCACAAGACAAAAAAGTAGGGTTTACTTAACAGAAACAGCCAATGTTTATGGATAAATCCATGTAAAAAAATATATATATTTACATGCAGACCGTTTAATAACCCTACATGTAGCCCTGCTGTGCAAATGGGTCCAAGTATTCACACAATACTGTACTTTCTCCTCGCAGTAGAAACAACTTGTCTATTTGCACAATACGTGTATTTATTCAATCTACACATGGAAATTTATTTATTTACAACTTGTCCACAAACTCACTGTTTCAGTTCTTTGTGTTGTATTATTATTATTTTTTTTTCATGTTTTACCTGTTTCAGTTATTGGATTGTGTCCATGCTGGAGCATTACTTTGGAGGGTTTAGTTGAACAAATCAATCCTGGTACTTATTCTATCAGTCTTCTTCACTGAACTGCTAAGTTATGGGAGGCATAAACAACATGCTAACACTGGTTGTCAAACCGTGGACAAACACTGATGTGTGTGTGTGTGTGCGTGTGTTCTTTTTTATTGGCACCCTATCAGTTATGAGAATGAGGTTTCCAGTTGATCTGATCAACGGAACAGCCTGCTCATGGGATTAACATGGGATTAACTGAGCACGCCATAGACATGTATACCCTTAATGTAGTTCTCAGGGAGATTCAGCATGACATAGAATGTGACAAGGCTGGTCCTTCGAAATACAAGTAGAACTCATTTTTGCCAGCTGAGTGGACTGAACCAACGTGAAATGAAGTGTCTTGCTCAAGGACACAATGTACTGCCTTCTCCAAGAACTGAAACCACAGTCTCATGGTCCTGAGTGCAACACACTAACCGCTGAACCACAGTAGGACTGAATCTAGGATTGCATTGCAAAGAAGTGAATTTCTTAGCAGAGGCCAGGGCAACCTTTTAGGAGAAGTGAGCTGCGTGAGACATGGCTTGTCATAAGGTGGCCTGCAGTTTGCACAGGACTCCCTCAGTATAAACACATGTGTGTATGTGTGTGTGTGTGTAAACGTATGCACACGCTCACATATATACACATAGTCTGATATATATATATAAATAAAGGCTGCTTTCTTTTCTAACAACACCAAGTGCTCTGCCTTGACCAATAGCAGCCGCATTTTCCAGTAGCCATCTTGGATTTCCTGTACCCCTCTAGTCTGTAATCTGAGCCTGAATGAGGTGGGTTTCAGCAAGAAGCCTGTGAAACTCTAAGTTGTATGGAGCCAAATCAAACTAAGAGAAAAAAATTAAAAATAATAATAATAATCATAATAATAATAATAATAATAATAATAATATGTATTTATATATATATATATACATATACAAAGAGAGAGAGATAGAGAGAGAAATGGGGGAGAGAAAGAGACTCAATTTATATCATCTTAATCCTTTCCAGCTGTTTAATCTGTTCCTATCAGCATAAATATTAGGATCTGATGGTGGTGATGGTGGTGGTGGTGGTGGTGGTGGTGGTGGTGTAGTATTGATAGTTGTTGGTGTGGTAGTAGTAGTAGATGTGTACTGGCATGTAGTGCAGTAGGGGTGCTAGTAGTTTGGTGGTGGTAGTGTAGTGATGCTAATTACCAGTGTGTTGGTGGCGGAGGTGGTAGCATGCAAACGTTGTGGTGGTGGTGTGGTGGTGGTGTGTTGGTGGTGGTGCAAGAGTGGTGATTTGGTGATGGTTGTAGTCACAGCCTCATTGTTCTATGTGTGTGTGTGTGTGGGGGGGGGGGTAACAAGAGCATAGCAGTGTTACTGTGGTGGTTGTGGTACTATCGAGTGTGGTGATGGCGGTGGTGGCGGTGGTGGTAGTGTGGTGTTGTTGAATGTCATGGTGATCTGAAACGGTGAAGTTGGTTGGAGTAGTGAAGGTCATGGATGGGTGGGGTGCTGATGCTCTTGACCTGTATAGCAAGTTAGTGGTGGTGGAGCCAGTAGTCAAGGATATAGCAGTGTGGTATTTATTGGTAATCGTAGGGCTCCAGGGTAACCTAGATTAAAGGCATTCCAAATGTGACCACTCCATCTATTTCAGTAGTATCTAGAACTACATTTCTCACAGTGTTCTGTCCTTATATAAGATGGTAAGCTGCGATTTGAGAGGGATTTGGTAGCTTTTTCTAGCAGACTGAACGACCGGGTCCTGGTTGACAAGTTGTCACAATGTTTTAATATGACTGCTGTATTGGTCTCAAGAGCAGGGCAACTGGTCACACTGACCACCAGTGTGGCTGTTCTGTTTAACCCTTGACCAGTCCTGAAATCTGTCTAATTCAACGGTTACACTCAAGTGCACCATATCTAATAGAAGAGTCGCACTCAAATGTACCATCCCTACTCCAGCTGTCACATCCAAATGTGTCATACTTCGACAGTCTGGCCCCTTTGAATTACAGGTACAACTCATTTTTGCCAGGTGAGTGGACTGGAGCAATGTGAAATAAAGCGACTTGCTCAAGGACACAACATTGCCACTGGGAATTGAACTCACGGCCTTACGATCATGAGCTGAACAGCCTAACCACTGAGCCATGCACAGATACACACAGACACGCCAAACATGTATTCAATGTGGTCTTTATGTTTTTAAGACAGTAAAAAGGAACTTGAGGGCTTATTTGGTTGCTATTTCTAGCAAGCTGAGTGACCATGTTGGTGAGTATGGGTGGTGGTGGTAGTAGGGTGACAGCGTGGTGACAATTACAGTGGAAGAGGAGGGGGTGGTAGTAGAGGCAGTGATGAGATGGTGGGGGAGAGGTGGCAAGTTGGTTGAGTATGAGTGGAGTAGACGTTGGAGGTGGGGGTGGTTGCAAGTGATGATGATGATGATGATGATGATGATGATGTGAAGCAGTTGATAGCAGTAGTGGTGGTGGTGGTGGTGGTTGCAGCGGTTGTAAGTGGTGGTAATTGTATCCGGTACCTTCCCCGCCACCCCAGAGCAGCAACAGATATGTTTGGATAAAGTACAGGGTGTGGTAGACAGGGAAATAGGGGGGAGGGAGAAGGGAAAGAGAGTGTAGAAGGAGAGAATGAAAGAGAGACAGACACGGACATTCTCTCTCTCTCTCTCTCTCTCTGTATATATATATATTCTTTTATTCTTTTACTTGTTTCAGTTCTGCGGCCATGCTGGAGCACAGCATTTTGTCGAACAAATCGACCCCAGGACTTATTCTTTGTAAGTTTAGTACTTATTCTATCGGCCTCTTTTGCCGAACCACTACGTTACGGGAACGCAAATACAAGAACATCGGTTGTCAAGCAATGGTGGGGGGGGGGGGGAAACACAGACACACAAACACATATATATACAAGGGCTTCTTTCCTTCTTTCAGTTTCTGTCTACCAAATCCACTCACAAGGCTTTGGTCAGCCTGAGGCTATAGTAGAAGACAAGGTGCCATGCAGTGGAACCGAACCTGGAACCATGTGGTTGGGAAGCAAGCTTCTTACCACACAGCCACTTGTGTGTCTATATATATTAGAAGATATATGTGTGTGTGGATATATCTTTGTTAAAGCATCAAACTGCAAAGCAAAAGAGAGATTGAGAGAGAGTGTATGTGTGTGTGTGTAGATAGATAGATAGACAGATAAGACAGGACATACATATTTACATACACACTTACACACACGTGTGTGTAAAACACGCGTGATAAAACAGCAAATTGAAGCAACAGAAAGATAAAGGCACAGAGTGGAGGACATAAAGTGCTGGAGAAAACCAGAGGAAGATAAAAATCTGTGGTGATATACATAACACACACACACACACACACACACACGCACTTACAGAGGCGCATACGCATACACAGAGATAATGTTAGAGAGAAAAAAAAAAGAGGAAAAAAACACGCAAAAAGGACAAATGAAAAAAAAAGAGCACATAAGTTAGGATGAGGGAGAGGGGAGTGTAGTGGGAGGGGTGGGTCACTAAGTACACAGACATAGTGGTGGGAGGAGGAGGAACAAGGTGGGTCAAGAGAACCTTACCTCCTCCCCCTCCTCCCACAACGGTAACTATCTCTCTCCGCCCCCACCCCCAGTCTCTCTCCTTCTCTCTCCACTGTCCCACTGGCCTAGATTTGCATAGATTGGCCTTGTAGTTGTGTGTGTGTGAGTGTGTGAATAGTGTGTGTGTGTGTGGGGGGGGGGGGTTAGTACTGTAGCCATATCATGTGTGTGTGTGGTGTGTGCGTGGTGTGTATTGTAGTCACATCATGCGTATGAATATGTGTGTGTATGTGAGAGTGACCACATAGTATAAGTGTGTGTGAGTGTGTGTGTGTGACTATGTAGCATAACTGTGCGTGCGTGTGTGTGTGTGTGTGTGCAAGTTTGTAGTCATATCTGTGTATGTGCTATGGGTAATGGGTGGGATTGTGTGTGTGTGTGTGTGTGTGAATGTGCATGTATATGGATTGGTAGTGTTTTCATAATTTTATGTATATGTGTGTATGTGTGTGTGTGTGTGTGTATGAATCTGTGTGTGTGAGGGTATATTTGAATTTATGTGTAGTGTGTCTATGCAACAGTAGGAAGTGTGTGTTGTATATATGTATGTGTGTGTGTGTGTGTGTGTGTAATAAGGTGGTGTTGAGTTAGAAAGGGAGTGTTGTACTGAGAGAGGGAGAGAGAGCGAGAGCAAGAGAGAGCGAGAGAGAGAAAGAGGGATAGAGAGAGAGAGAGAATGAGAAAAAGAGATAGAGTGTATGAGAGAGGGGAACAGAGAATAGAGACAGCACTGGGAGAAAGAGAGGAGAGAGAGTGTATGTATGCATGAGTTATATTGAAAGAAAGAGGAAGAGAGAGAGAGAGAGGGAGGGAGAAAAGAATAATAGGGAGATAAAGCAAGGAGAGAGAGAGGGAGAGAGAAAGAAAGAGAGTGAGAGAGAAGGGATGAGAAGAAAAGAAGGGACAATGCAGGGAAGAAAAAGAAAAAGAGAAGTTGGAGTGTAGAAAGACGGCGGTGGGGGTGGGGTGGGGGAGAGATCGATAAAAAGAGGAGGACAGAGCAAAAGAAAGGAGTTGAAAGGAAGACATGAGTGGGGAGCAGTGAGAGGAGGAAGGATAAGGACAGAATGAAAGAGAGGGGGGGGGAAGGAGGAAGAATTCAGATGTTGTGGTATGTTTCTTTTGGCTGGAAGAGATAACTGGTAGAAGAGTGCCAGACGGAGGGGGGGGGGGGACACTGCATGTTGAGTATTTAGTTACGTCCCTGTACTCTGGGAGTCCAAAATAGTGTTGATGGCAGGAGTTGATAAATAAGCACCCAGAATATATGCGTGTGTGTGTATGTGTGTGTAAAGATAATTTTAAAACATAATCATCATCGTCGTCCTTGTCAATGACATCAATTAATGTCCATTTACCAGGCTGGCATGAGATGGACAGTTTCACAGGAGTGAATTTGGTAGAACTGTGTGTGAAGGCTGTTTGTGCACGCGTGTGTGTGTGTGTGTGTGTGTGTGTGTGTGTGTGTGTGTGTGCGCGCGCGCATATGTGTGTTTGTGTCTGTGTTTGTCTTCCGCTACACTTGACAACCAGTGTTGGTTTGTTTATATCCTTGCAACAGAGTGGTTTGGCAGAAATAGACCAATAGAAGTACCAAACATGAATGAATAAATAAGTCCTTGGGTCGATTTACTCAACTAAATCCTTCAAGAGGATGCTCCAGCATGGCTGCAGTCCAATGACTGAAACTAGAGAGTACTACTACCACCACCACCACCACGAA